>NC_057797.1:257437415-257737415 GCF_018294505.1 Triticum aestivum
GGCGGCCGGGCGGGGCGGCCATGGCGGCCGGCGCCGATGGGGGTGCGCTGCAGCGCGGTGGGGCGGGGCACCGAAGTTGGAGGCGAGGCGGCGCTGGCTCGCCGCGGTCGGAGACGACAATGGCGCGGGCGGCGGGAGGAGATGGGCCGGGGAGGGCCTCCCGCGGGCTCGGGCGGGCCTCGGGCGGCGGCGACGATGTGGGGCTCGCCCGGACCATGTGGCGGTCGCTGGTTTGGTTGGCGGCGGCGGGCGGACATGTCCGGCCCGATTTGGACACGTCCGGCAGCGAGGGGATCTTTTTTTTAGGGTTTCGGGAGGAAGGGGAAGGAGATTTTCGGGGGTGTCTTTAAATAGTCATAGAGGGAGCTAGGAGTGTCCAAATGAGGTGCGGTTTTCGGCCACACGATCGTGATCGAACGCTCTAGATGATGTAGAGGGTTTTGGTGGGTTTGGGCCAAAATGGAGGGCTGTTGGGCTGCCACACACACGAGGCCTTTTCGGTCCCTCGGTTAACCGTTGGAGTAACAAACGAAGTCCAAATAATACGAAACTTGACACGCGGTCTACCAGTAGTAAACCAAGGCCGCTTGGCAAGTCTCGGTCCAATCCGGAAATGTTTAATCCCCACACACAAAAGAAAGGTAGGATTGACCACCGGAGGAGAACGAAGCGCCGGAATGCAACACGGACAACGGGGAAAATGCTCGAATGCATGAGATGAACACGTATGCAATGCAATGCACATGATGACATGATAAGAGATGCATGACAACGACAACAACACACGGAGACAAAACCCGAACCCAAGAAAATAAAATAACTTAAAGCCGGAAACGGCAAGAGTTGGAGTACAAATTGGGAAAGTTACATCCGGGGTGTTACACCTATAGAGTACCTTTATAATCACCCAGTTACGTTGTGATGTTTGGTATCACACAAAGTGTTCCTCTGGTACTCGGGAGTTGCATAATCTCATAGTCATAGGAACATGTATAAGTCATGAAGAAAGCAATAGCAACACACTAAACGATCACCGTGCTAAGCTAACGGATGGGTCAAGTCAATCATGTCATTCTTTAATGATGTGATCCCGTTAATCAAATGACAACTCATGTCTATGGTTTAGGAAACATAACCATCATTTATTCAATGAGCTAGTCAAGTAGAGGCAAACTAGTGACACTATGTTTGTCTATGTATTCACACATGTACTAAGTTTCCGGTTAGTACAATTCTAGCATGAATAATAAACATTTATCATGATATAAGGAAATATAAATAAAACTTTATTATTGCCTCTAGGGCATATTTCCTTCAGTCTCCCACTTGCACTAGAGTCAATAATCTAGATTACATAGTAATGATTCTAACACACATGAAGTCTTGATGCTGATCATGTTTTGCTCATGGGACAGGCTTAGTCAACGGGTCTGCAACATTCAGATATGTATGTATCTTGCAAATCTCTATGTGTCCCTCCTTGACTTGATCACGGATGGAATTGAAGCGTCTCTTGATGTGCTTGGTTCTTTTGTGAAATCTGCATTCCTTTGCCAAGGGAATTGCACCAGTATTATCACACAAGATTTTCATTAGACTCGATGAACTAGGTATGACACCTAGATCGGATATGAAGTCCTTCATCCAGACTTCTTCAGTTGCTGCTTCCGAAGCAGCTATGTACACCGCTTCACACGTAGATCCCGCCATGACGCTTTGCTTAGAACTGCACTAACTGACAGCTCAACTGTTCAATAAAAACACGTATCCAGTTTGTGACTTAGAGTCATGCAGATCAGTGTCAAAGCTTGCATCAACGTAACCATTTACGACGAGCTCTTTGTCACCTCCATAAACAAGAAACATATCCTTAGTCCTTTTCAGGTATTTCAGGATGTTCTTGACCGTTGTCCAGTGATTGACTCCTGGATTACTTTGGTGCCTCGCTGCTAAACTAATAGCAAGGCATATATCAGGTCTGGTACACAACATTGCATACATGATACAGCCTATGGCTGAAGCATAGGGAACATCTTTCATTTTCTCTCTATCTTTTGCAGTGGTCGGGCATTGAGTCTGACTCAACATCACACCTTGTAACACAAGCAAGAACCCTTTCTTTACTTGATCCATTTTGAACTTCTTCAAAACTTTATCAAGGTATGTGCTTTGTGAAAGTCCAATTAAGCGTCTTGATCTATCTCTATAGATTTTGATGCCCAATATATAAGCAGCTTCACCGAGGTATTTCATTGAAAAACTCTTATACAAGTATCCTTTTATGATATCCAGAAATTCTATATCATATCCAATGAACAATATGTCATCCACATATAATACTAGAAATGCTACAGCGCTCCCACTCACTTTCTAGTAAATACTGGCTTCTCCAAAAGTCTATATAAAACCATATGCTTTGATCACACTATCAAAATGTTTATTCCAACTCCGAGATGCTTCCACTAGTCCATAGATGGATCGTTGGAGCTTGCACACTTTGTTAGCTCCCTTTGGATCGATAAAACCTTCGGGTTGCATCATATACAACTCTTCTTCTAGAAATCCATTCAGGAATGCAGTCTTTACATCCATTTGCCAAATTTCATAATCATAAAATGCGGAAATTGCTAACATCATTGTAGTCAACTCCTTGAACTTGTCGAAAACCTTTCGCAACAAGTCGAGCTTTGTAGATAGTAATATTACCGTAGTGTCAGTCTTCTTCTTGAAGATCCATTTATTCTCGATGGCTTGCCGATCATCGGGCAAGTCAACCAAAGTCCACACTTTGTTATCATACATGGATCCCATCTCAGATATCATGGCCTCAAGCCATTTTGTAGAATCTGGGCTCATCATCACTTCCTCATAATTCATAGGTTCGTCATGGTCAAGTAACATGACTTTCAGAATAGGATTACCGTACCACTCGCGTGCGGATCTTACTCTGGTTGACGTATGAGGTTCGGTAGTAACTTGATCTGAAGTTACATGATCTTCATCATTAGCTTCCTCACTGCTTGGTGTAGGAGTCACAGGAACAGATTTCTGTGATGAACTACTTTCCAATAAGGGAGCAAGTACAGTTACCTAGTCAAGTTCTACTTTCCTCCCACTCACTTCTTTCGAGAGAAACTCCTTCCCTAAAAAGGATCCATTCTTAGCAACGAATGTGTTGCCTTCGGATCTGTGATAGAAGGTGTACCCAATAGTCTCCTTTGGGTATCCTATGAATACACATTTCTTTGATTTGGGTTCGAGCTTATCAGGTTGAAACTTTTTCACATAAGCATCGCAGCCTCAAACTTTAAAAAATGACAACTTTGGTTTCTTGCCAAACCACAGTTCATAAGGCATCGCCTCAACGGAGTTAGATGGTGCCATATATAATGTGACTGCAGCCGTCTCTAAAGCATAACCCCAAAACAATAGCGGTAAATCAGCAAGAGACATCATAGATTGCACCATATCCAGTAAAGTACGATTAAGACGTTCGGACACAACATTACGCTGTGGTGTTCCGGGTGGCGTGAGTTGCGAAACTATTCCACATTGTTTCAAATGAAGAAAAAACTCGTAACTAAAATATTCTCCTCCACGATCAGATCGTACAAACTTTGTTTTTCTCTTGTTACGATGATTTTCCACTTCACTCTGAAATTCTTTGAACTTTTCAAATGTTTAAGACTTATGTTTCATCAAGTAGATATACCCATATCTGCTCAAATCATATGTGAACGTGAGAAAATAACGATATCCGCGGCGAGCTTCAACATTCATCGGACCAAATACATCAGTATGTATGATTTCCAACAAATCTGTTGCTCGCTCCATAGTTCCGGAGAACGGCGTTTTAGTCATTTTGCCCATGAGGCATGGTTCGCAAGTACAAAGTGATTCATAATCAAGTGATTCCAAAAGTCCATCATAATGGAGTTTCTTCACGCGCTTTACACCAATATGACCTAAATGGCAGTGCCACAAATAAGTTGCACTATCATTATCAACTCTGCATCTTTTAGCTTCAATATTATGAATATGTGTATCACTACTATCGAGATTCATCAAAAATAGACCACTCTTCAAGGGTGCATGACCATAAAAGATATTACTCATATAATTGAACAACCATTATTCTTAGATTCAAATGAATAACCGTCTCGCATTAAACAAGATCCAGATATAATGTTCATGCTCAACACTGGCACCAAATAACAATTATCCAGGTCTAAAATTAATCCCGAAGGTAGATGTAGAGGTAGTTTGCCGACCGCGATCACATCGACTTTGGAACCATTTCCCACACGCATCGTCACCTCGTCCTTAGCCAATCTTCGCTTAATCTGTAGCCCCTTTTCGAGTTGCAAATATTAGCAACAGAACCAGTATCAAATACCCAGGTGCTACTGCGAGCATTAGTAAGGTAAACATCAATAACATGTATATCACATATACCTTTGTTCACCTTTCCATCCTTCTTATCCGGCAATACTTGGGGTAGTTTCTCTTCCTGTGACCAGTCCCTTTGCAGTAGAAGCACTCAGTCTCAGGCTTAGGTCCAGACTTGGGCTTCTTCACTTGAGCAGCAACTTGCTTGCCATTCTACTTGAAGTTCCCCTTCTTCCCTTTACCCTTTTGTTGAAACTGGTGGTCTTGTTGACCATCAACACTTGATGATCCTTCTTGATTTCTACCTCCGCAGCCTTTAGCATTGCGAAGAGCTCAGGAATTGTCTTATCCATCCCTTGCATATTATAGTTCATCACGAAGCTCTTGTAGCTTGGTGGTAGTGATTGAAGAACTCTGTCAATGACAATATCAACAGGAAGATTAACTCCCAGTTGAGTCAAGTGGTTGTGGTACCCAGACATTCTGAGTATATGTTCACTTACAGAACTATTTTCCTCCATCTTGCAGCTGTAGAACTTATTGGAGACTTCTTATCTCTCAATCTGGGCATTTGCTTGAAATATTAACTTCAACTCCTGGAACATCTCATATGCTCCATGAAGTACGAAACGTCGTTGAAGTCCCGGTTCTAAGCCGTAAAGCATGACACACTGAACTATCGAGTAGTCATCAGCTTTGCTCTGCCAGACGTTCATAACATCTGGTGTTGCTCCTGCAGCGGGTTTGGCACCTAGAGGTGCTTCCAGAACATATTTCTTATGTGCAACAATGACGATAATCCTCAAGTGATGGACCCAGTCCGTGTAATTGCTACCATCATCTTTCAACTTAAAATTCAACGGAACAATGACACGGGACATCTATCTATAGCAACATAGACATGCAAAATACTATCGGGTACTAAGTTCATGATAAATTAAAGTTCAATTAATCATATTACCTAAGAACTCCCACTTAGACAAACATCCCTCTAATCATGTAAGTGATCACGTGATCCATATCAACTAAACCTTGTCTGATCATCACGTGACATGGAGTACTTTTCAATGGTGAACATCACTATGTTGATCATATCTACTATATGATTCATGCTCGACCTTTCATCTCAGTGTTCTGAGGCCATATCTGCATATGCTAGGCTCGTCAAGTTTAACCCGAGTATTCTACGTGTGCAAAACTGGCTTGCACCCGTTGTATGTGAACGTAGAGCTTATCACACCCGATCATCACGTGGTGTCTCAGCACGACGAACTGTAGCAACGCTGCATACTCAGGGAGAACACTTATACCTTGAAATTTAGTGAGAGATCATCTTATAATGCTACCGTCGATCTAAGCAAAATAAGATCCATAAAAGATAAACATCCCATGCAATCAATATAAGTGATGTGATATGGCCATCATCATCTTGTGCCTGTGATCTCCATCTCCAAAGCACCGTAATAATCACCATCGTCGCCGGCTTGACACCTTGATCTCCATCGAAGCATCATTTTCATCATGCCAACTATTGCCTCCACGACTATCACTACCGCTTACTGATAAAGTAAAGCAATTACATGGAGATTGCATTTCATACAATAAAGCGACAACCATATGGCTCCTGCCAGTTGCCGATAACTG
Organism: Triticum aestivum; assembly: GCF_018294505.1. Taxonomy (NCBI): domain Eukaryota; kingdom Viridiplantae; phylum Streptophyta; class Magnoliopsida; order Poales; family Poaceae; genus Triticum; species Triticum aestivum. The sequence goes on from NC_057797.1 coordinate 257,443,449, forward strand.
TGTTACAAAACATGATCATCTCATACAATAAAATTTAGCATCATGTCTTGACCATATCACATCACAACATGCCCTGAAAAAACAAGTTAGACGTCCTCTACTTGTTGTGGCAAGTTTTACGTGGCTGCTACGGGCTGAGCAAGAACTGTTCTTACCTACGCATCAAAAACCACAATGCGGTATAGTGATTGCTTTTTGATCTTCAGAAAGAACTCTATTTGTTGAATCCGGTTCAACTAAAGCTAGAGAAATAGACACCCACTAGCCACCTGCGTGCGAAGCACGTCGGTAGAACTAGTCTCGCGTAAACATACGCGTAATGTCGGGCTCGGCCGCTTCATCCAACAATGCTGCTGAATCAAGAATCAACTAGTGACGGCAAGCAATATGTATATAGCCACGCCCACAACTCCTTTGTGTTCTACTCGTGCAGACGACATCTTCGCATAAACCTGGCTCGGATGCCACTGTTGGGGAACGCCGTAATTTCAAAAAAAAATCGTATGCACAGGCAAGATCATGGTTATGCATAGCAACGAGAGGGGAGAGTTTCGTCCACGTACACTCGTAGACCGAAAGTGAAAGCGTTATGAGAACGCGGTTGATGTAGTCGTACGTCTTCACGATCTGACCAATCCAAGTACCGAACGTACGGCACCTTCGAGTTCAGCACACATTCAGCTCTGTGACGTCCCACGAACTCCGGTCCAGCAGAGCTTCGAGGGAGAGTTCCATCAGCACGAAGACGTGTTGATGGTGATGATGATTCTACGGACGCAGGGCTTCGCCTAAGAACCGCTACGATATGACCGAGGTGGATTATGGTGGAGGGGGCACCGCACACGGCTAAAAGATCAATTGATCAACTTGTGTGTCTTGGGGTGCCCCCTAGCCCCCGTATATAAAGAAGGAAGGGGGAGGCCGGCCGGCCATTGTAGGGCGCGCCAAGAGGAGTCCTACTCCCACCGGGAGTAGGATTCCCCCTTTCCCTAGTTGGACTATGAGAGAAGGAAGGTGGAGAGAGGGAGGAAGGAAAGGGGGGCGCCGCCCCCTCCTAGTCCAATTCGGACCAGAGGAAGAGGGGCGCGTGGCCTACCCTGGTCTCTCTCTGTCTCTCTCTCCACTATGGACCAATAAGGTACATACATTTGCCGGGGGGTTCCGGTAACCTCCCGGTACTCGGGTAAAATCCCGATTTCACCTGGAACTATTCCGATGTCCAAATATAGGCTTCCAATATATCGATCTTTATGTCTCGACCATTTCGAGACTCCTCTTCTTGTCCGTGATCATATCCGGGACTCCGAACTACCTTCTGTACATCAAAACACATAAACTCATATTACCGATCGTCCCCGAACTTTAAGCGTGCCGACCCTACGGGTTCGAGAACTATGTAGACATGAATGAGCCTCGTCTCCGGTCAATAACCAATAGCGTAACCTGGATGCTCATATTGGTTCCTACATATTCCACGAAGATCTTTATCGGGCAAACCGCAAAACAACATACGTTGTTTCCTTTGTCATCAGTATGTTACTTGCCCGAGATTCAATCGTCGGTATCCTTATACCTAGTTCAATCTCGTTACCGGCAAGTCTCTTTACTCGTTCCGTAATGCGTCATCCTGCAACTAACTCATTAGTCACAATGCTTGCAAGGCTTATAGTGATGTGCATTACCGAGAGGGCCCAGAGATACCTCTCCGACAATCGGAGTGACAAATCCTAATCTCGATACATGCCAACTCAACAAGCACCATTGGAGACACCTGTAGAGCACCATTATAATCACCCAGTTACGTTGTGACGTTTGGTAGCAAACAAAGTGTTCCTCCGGTACGCGGGAGTTGCATAATCTCATAGTCATAGCAAGAAACTAAATGATCATTGTGCTAAGCTAACAGATGGGTCAAAACAATCACATCATTCTCTAATGATGTGATCCCGTTAATCAAATGACAACTCATGTCTATGCTTTAGGAAACATAAACATCATTGATTCAATGAGCTAGTCAAGTAGACGCAAACTAGTGACACTCTGTTTGTCTATGTATTCACACTTGTACTATGTTTCCGGTTAATACAATTCTAGCATGAATAATAAACATTTATCATGATATAAGGAAATATAAATACAACTTTATTACTGCCTCTAGGGCATATTTCCTTCACACTTATGATTGGAATTCTAGCAAGCATCCGCAACTACTAAAGATCATTAAGGTCGTGAAACCCAACCATAGCATTAAGTACCAAGTCCTCTTTATCATGTACGCCATAGCCCACCTACTCGGGTTTAAGCTTCTATCACTCTCGCAACCCCCCATAAGCAAACCATAAACATATTGCAACACCCTACAGCGGGGCCCCCTCACGTTCGCGCGAGAATGGCAAGCACTGTAGGGCAGCACCATAAATAAAATATATAATCATACCAACCAAGATCACGATTAACCCACAGGACAAAACAGATCTATTCAAACATCATAGGATAACCATAGATCATTGGGAAATAATATATGGAGTTGAGCACCATGTTCAAGTAGAGATTACAGCAGGGAGAAGAGGTGTGACGCTGCTGCATAGATGGGGGAGAGTTGGTGTTAACTATAGCAAGATTGTTGATGTAGATCGCCGTCTTGATTGTTGCCCCGGCAACACTCCGGCGCCACAGGGAGCGAGGGGGAGAGAGCCCCCCTACTTCTTCTTCTTAATTGGCCTCACCCCTAGATGGGGAGGTGAATCTCACCTCTGGTCCATGGCCTCCATGTCGGCAGAGGGGCGGGAGCCCCTCCGAGATCGGATCTCCCTCTCTGTTCTCTTCTGTATTGCGTTCCTCAGATCTGTCCGAAAACCGTTTCTTATATTTCGGGAGATCCGTAACTCCGATTGCGCTGAGATTTTAAAACAATTTTTTTCCGGATATAAGCTTCCTAGCGCCCGAAGTAGAGCCCCAACTAATGTTTGAGGTGGACACAACCGACCACCACGCGCCAGGGGCCTCTGGCGCACCCTGGTGTCTTGTGGGCTATGTGTGTGACGCCCCGAGACCGATGTGCCAGGTGTCCTCCAGTTTTTCGGTGTTGTTGCCTTGTCTTTGCTTGCGTGTCATGCATTGCATATCATGTCATCATGTGCATTGCATCATCATGTTTTCAAAACTTGCATCCGTCCGGATTCCCCAGTTCTCTCTGTTGTCCGTTCTGAGTCCAGACACACTTTCACACGCCCGAAAAATGTTCTCGGAATGGGTTGAAAGTTGGCATGCGGTGTTGTTTTGTTGTCAGTAGACCGCCTGCCAAGTTTCATCGCATTCGGAGTTCGTTTGATGCCCCAACGGATAACTATAGCGGCAATATAGTCAGTCTAACGTCGGACGTTTTCGGTCTCCGAAAACAGTCGCCGGGCCTCCCTCTCTTCTCTTCTCTCAGCTCAAGACCGTCTACACAGCTCACTACCTACCGCCAGGCCTAACCTAACCTCTCTCGTCAGCCCGCGGACCTCATCGCACACGCGTCCGAAAGTTGTCCCGGACCCGACCCGGGCAGTCGTCACCGATGGGTCCGGATCATCCCCAAACGTCCATAAAACGTCTCCGTTTTCTTAATTGAGATCCCTAACCTATTTATCCAAGATCGTCTGATTTGGATCAGAGGGTCCAAAACTAATGCTTTTGTCCCTATATATAGACGAACCCCTACCCAAATCAGATCAAACACTAAGATCCAGGAGGTTTGTCCCATCGCCGCCGCCACTCTTGTGGTTCCCCTCGGGAATCCTGCCGATCTCTCCACCCAACCAGCGAGCTTCCTTCCGATCCATCCCAAATCAATCGCAGTAACCTCACTCCGTTCGAGAGGAGCTCGACCCCGAGACTCCAGCCTCCTCTCGCGCCCGAGGGGCTCCCCGAGCACCTCGCTCACGTCGGCTCTGACACCGAGCCACCAGCGAGCAGCGGCTGCAGAGGCATCGCTAGGATAGCCTCGTCGCGCTCCCTTTTGTTCCCTTCCTCCCGGGCTCACTTCTCCTTCCGTTCTCTGATCCCTCTCCCTCTTCTTGATGGTCTTGCCCACAGGAGCCGCCATGAACGTCACCGCAGCAGCCGCCGCCCTGCCAAGTCCCTCTGGAGCCTGCAGTCACCTCGCGTCGCACCGCCGGTCTCCTCTCCGGCCAGGCCCGTCCCCTGCTCCGCCCCTGTGCCTGAACCTTGATCCGCCGGCCTCTAATTTCCCTGTATCGAGCAGAGGAGAACGTCAGTGCTTCGCCTCGGCCCTCCTCGACCTCCTTCGCCAAGGACCCGGCCAAATCTCGCCGTTCCCGGTCATCCTTCGTGCGCCAAGTCCATCCAGCCGCCGCTGCAAGTCCCGTCGCTGCCGCGCCTCCGTCATCCTGCCTCGAGCGCCGTCGTTCCCCTGCTTGCAGCCACGACGCCCACTCGCTCCTCTACTTCGTGCAACAAGACGAGCGCCGCCCCACGCTGACTTGATCCGGTGTCAGTATGAACGATCGCCACGACCCACCTCTCCTCGGCCTCGTTCTGCCCCGCATCTCCTGTGCCCCGGCGCAACTCCTCCTGGGAGAGAGCCGACCTACCCCTCCTCCTCAAACGGGCCGAAGCCCATGGGTGAGGCCGCCCCAAGCGCCCCTCCTTTTTTTCTATTACTGCTGGGCCAGTTCAGTTTCGGCGCAGTGGATGTTTTTTTCGGTTCTGCGAATTTAGCTAATTTCCAGGGTTTTCCATATTTACAGAAAACCCCCTAGCCTTCATGCATTTAATATCTCACAAACTAAGCATCACATGTAAAAACTTTGTATATGAAACTTGCTTAGTTTTTCATCTAGTTTCATAACATGTCTTTTTCATCCATGTTTAAAATGTTTAAAATGTTGTTTGTTTAAATTTGCTCCTATGTCATGTTAAAATGAGTTAAATCATAACTAAATAACCGTAGCTCGGTTTCTAATAAACTTTATATGTAAATGGGGTAGAATTTTGCCTAGTTTAACATGGTGGCATCACTTTGCATGTTCAACAACTATAAAATTTTGTTTAGGGCAGAAAAGCACCAAACCTAATATATGCATATGGGGATTTACCGGAGTTGTTGTTCGTTGCTTCCGGCCTCATTTAAACTTGACTAGATAGGTAGTTTTACTTTGCTTAACCCTCTTGACATGCTAACAACATTTAATCTTGTTGGGTACATAAACGAGATCGAACTAAGTAACTCGAATGTGGTGTTTCGTCAATATGCAATGGAGTTGCATATTGAGCTCCACTTAACTTGTAGGATTGCTTGTGCACTTTGCCATGCCATGTATCTTTAAACCGGACATGCATCATGTTTAGTTGTGCATCATGCCATGTTTATGTGGTGGTTGTTTACTATGTTGTTTGCTTATTTCCTGTGTTGCTTCTTTGGGTTGGTTCCGATAACGTCGTGTTTGTGAGGAACCGTTCGACTAATCCCGTTTGTCTCCTTCATGGACTCATTCTTCTTCCTTGCGGGATTTTAGGGAAGATGACAATACCCTCGAAATCACTTCTATCTTTGCTTGCTAGTTGCTCGCTCTTTTGCTATGCCTATGCTGCGATACCTACCACTTGCTTATCATGCCTCCCCTATTGTTGAACCAAGCCTCTAACCCACCTTGTCCTAGCAAACCGTTGTTTGCCTATGTTACCGCTTTGCTCAGCCCCTCTTATAGCGTTGTTAGTTGCAGGTGAAGATTGAAGTTTGTTCCTTGTTGGAACATGGAGATGTTGTTCCTTGTTGGAACATGTTTACTTGTTGGGATATGACAATATCTCTTATTTAATTAATGCAACTATATACTTGGTAAAGGGTGGAAGGCTCGGCCTTATGCCTGGTGTTTTATTCCACTCTTGTCGCCCTAGTTTCCGTCATATCCGTGTTTTGTTCCCGGATTTTGCGTTCCTTACGCGGTTGGGTTATAATGAGAACCCCTTGATAGTTCGCTTTGAATAAAACTCCTCCAGCAAGGCCCAACATTGGTTGTACCATTTGCGACCTAGCCTTTTCTTTACCTTGGGTCGGCCAGCCCAAGGGACATCTTTATTAAACCCCCCCGGGCTAGTGCTTCTCTTAGTGTTTGTCCAACCCAAAGCATCGTGCGGGGCCGTCCCTTGGCAACTTTGGTTACGTTGGCTCCCATACGCTTAGCTTATCTAGTGTGCCCTTAGTACGAGATATGTGCAGCTCCTATCGGGATTAGTTGGCACAGTGGGTGGTCTTGCTGGACTTGTTTTACCAATGTCGAGGATGTCTTGTAACCGGGATTCCGAGTCTGATCGAGTCTTCCCGCTAGAAGGAATATCCTTCTTTGACCGTGAGAGCTTGTGATGGGCTAAGTTGGGACACCCCTGCAGGGTTATGAACTTTCGAAAGTCGTGCCCGCGGTTATGGGCAGATGGGAACTTGTTAATGTCCGGTTGTAGAAAACCTGAAGTTGACCTTAATTAAAATGCACCAACCGCGTGTGTTACCGTGATGGTCTCTTCTCGGCGGGGTCCGGGAAGTGAACATGGTGTTGGAGTCTTGCTTGATGTAGGTTGTTCTAGGATCACTTCTTGATCATAGTTGTTCGACCGTGCTTTTGCCTTCAATTCTAGCTCTCTTTTGCGAATAGGTTAGCCACCATATATGCTAGTCGCTTGCTGCAGCTCCACCTCATACCTTTACCTTACCCATAAGCTTAAATAGTCTTGATCGCGAGGGTGTGAGATTGTTGAGTCCCTGTGACTCACAGATACTTCCAAAACTAGCTTGCAGGTGCCGCTGAACCATGCGGATGTCGCAACCAAGCTCAAGGAGGAGCTAGATGAAGATCTTGTTCTTTTTGTTGTTCCATTTTCCAGTTGATCAGTAGTGGAGCCCAGTTGGGACGATCGGGGATCTGTGTAGCCTTTGGGGTAGTCTTCTTTTATTTTGGCTCCGTAGTCGGGCCTTGATTGTAACTGGTTGATGTAATGCTTTATTCTTGTAATTGTGTGAAGTGGCGATTGTAAGCCAACTATGTATCTTTTCCCTTATTGTATTACATGGGTTGTTTGTGAAGATTACCTCACTTGCGACATTGCTTTCAATGCGGTTATGCCTCTAAGTCATGCTTCGACACGTGGGAGATATAGCCGCATCGAGGGCGTTACAAGTTGGTATTAGAGCCTTCCCCGACCTTAGGAGCCCCCTGCTTGATCGAATCGCTGGCGTTATTGAGTCTAGAAAAAAGTTTTGAGTCATTTAGGAATTATATATATCGGAGAGTTAGGAATTCTTTTTACTCCCCAGTCCCTTCATCGCTTTGGTGAGGCATGTTGACGTAGAGTTTTGACTCTTCTCTTCTCACATTTCACTAAATTTTTTTTAGGATCATGTGGGTATCTTGGAATCGTTCCGATGGTTTTGTGACGAGAACATTGTTCTTGGTGCCTCCTGTCATTTAGGGGTTGTGGCAGTGTCCCGGGGAGTTGAGCTCCAATGTGTTGTCGTCACAATTTTATCGTTGTAGTTCTGGAATACCTGAGATTAGTTTCGCCGACATCGAAAATCTCTTTTATGCAGTTGTTGGTGAGATAAACTCGACGCCACCCAGTACTGGGGCGGGAGTTCGGGAGTATTGCCATAACTCGTATAATTGATGCCTTTCGAAGGTTGAGGTAGATGATTTCCGAAGGTTTCTTGGTTATGTGTTGAAGGATGGATATAGTTGGATGTAGGATTTGCTAGTTTGGGTGAGATATTATGTTTCCCCTGTATCCCCACACCTGATTGCATAACTGGAAAATTTCGGGAGTTTATAAGTGGGAATTCAAGTAGCTCTTAGGATATCTTTCCAACGGATATATGATATGAAATTGGGGTTCGACGTCTAGTGGTCCGCCTATCCATGGTTGGTTTTACAGTGGTCTTGTTGTGTCTTAAAGAGTCCTTGGCTATGCCGACTCGGGGACGCTTCGTATGTCATGTGCACAGCCTTGTACATGATGGTGTTGTACGATCGAGCCCGTGTAGGCCCCACCATGAAAACTTCGGACGAAATCTCTATCATATGTTTGTTCTGGTTTATTTCGCAAGCCTATCTTTTGTTTTGTTTTGAGTTGTGGTATTCGAGTTGCTTCGAAGTCAAGTGTTGATTCCATACCTTTCCTAAGCGGTGTTCTTATACTCCGATGTGAATACTAATCCTTCTTGATCATCGAGTCTGTCTTGTCAATCCTTTTCAACTGGCGTGTTTTCTCTTCAAGTGGGTCCGATCATTTCAACATCTGCAAGATCAATTCTAAGTTTCTCAACGGTGTTCGTTTCATCCATTCCAAATTGTCTTTGTTTTCCCGCCCTCCCTCCCTTGGTTTTCAAGGACTCGGATTTCTTTATCAAATATCCATCTTATGGATGTGAAGACTCTTCATTCTTGCCTTTCAACATTCTTACCCGGGGATTCTCTTGAAGATGTTCTACTCGTTCATCACTCTCCATTCTTTTCCTTTTCTGGTGGAACCAATCCAAGCTTTCAGTGTTGATCATATCCTTTCCTCGTTTCAATGCTTTCCCATGCCGATGCTATTCTTAATCATCCACTTCTCACTATTCAATTGTTCCAGAGTGCTCAAGATATCTCGAAGATTCGTGTTCCCACTCTCCTTCCGTTCAAGCTCTTTCGAGGATGCTATATCTTACAAGCTATTTAACTCAACTGGTGCAATATACTCTTCAAGCAATCGTTCAACGGTGTTTCTTTTGAGTGGGCCCTAACCCACAGGTCTTTTTCCAGGATCTTACCTGACTCTTCTTATTTTACTGGAGCTATTCTCAAATCTTTCAAAGTTTGACGTAAGAATGAATTATCATCAGTCATATGTATTTCTCCAAGATCTTTCAAATTCTTTCATTGTTGGTTCAACCTTTCCATTTTTCATCCCGGAGTATCTCAACAATTTGGTGGTGTTTCTCATCGTCATTCTCAGATACTGAAGACTGAAGAAGAGTTTCTCTTTAATCTTGCTCCATTCTCTTCAAGATTCATGATTCTAGCTTGTTGCCATCCTGTCATAATTATTTTTGATTGTGAGAATCCTTTTCACCCATGAGGAGATAATCAATGGTATTTTCAGTTTGATTATCTAAAGCCCATCATTTCAGAAGACTTGTTCATTCTCAGCTTTCAACTCTCGTTCCCCAAATCTTACCGGTGCATCATACAAATTTGTCTAATCAGCTCGGGATCTATTCGTTCACTTGTATCTAAATTCCCTCAAGCATCTTCATTCATTTGCTAATTCTTCCCGGTGTTTCTTTATCTTTTATTCATTCTTTTTCAATTTTTTTACGGTAGATCGTTCAAGATTTCTCTTCTTTAACAATTTATATGTTGTTTCAATCCTTCCGGTGGCTCATTCAATACTTTCCCAAGTTGGCGCGATATCTATCTTAATCTTTTCTTCGAGAATAAGTAGTATGCCAAATCCGTTATTTGTCATCAATTTAAATTTGTGAAGGATGCGCATAACGTAATTCTTTATCTTGTTCATCCAAGTGATTAATTCCTTATTCTGGAGGTTCATCAGAATTCTTGATTTCATTTGCTCATCTTTTTTATCCAGAGTTCCAAGCTTTTCCGCTTTATCTCGTCGCAAAGCCCCTTCTAAATCTTTACATGGTTTCACCATGTGTTTCCGACTTCTCTTTCTTTTTATCATCATTTTGTTTACCGGAGCTCTTCATGGAGATTCTATATGATGGTTCATCAAGGATTTATTTCCTTCTCGAAGTGTTCATCGAGATCCTTTTCAGAGGAGCTCAAGGATTCTTCATCTTGCAATCCGGAGTGCAATTCTTTGTTCTGTATCATTGGAGGTGGTATTATGTCAGTCTGGATAACTTGAGTTCATGTTTCATGATTCACATGTTGTTAAGAATCAGGTATTTTAAATCCATCAAACTCTTCGTTGGAGTTATCTTGGGTTATATTTTCACCTAAAGCTTTCCCTAAGGATTGTTGCTATTTATGGTGTTTATAAATGACCCAAGTTCTTCTTTTATCCTTCCGGTGAATAAGTTTCTCGTCTCTTCTTGTTATCAAGCCAATCTATTGTTTCATTAGTGGCAGAATTTCACCTCATAGTTTTGAGATGTTCTCCATAAGCCCACTACAAGTTTACTCTTTTAGTTGTTGGTTTTCCAACAACTACAATCGACCCTTCTCCTAAAGATGCTTTCAAGCTCATTTGAGGTAGAAGATATTGTTTTCTCCACCATTCATTCCATTCCGTCCTCTCATTTCTTCTGGAGGCGTTGTGATGTTCCTATTTTCTCTCATCATCTCGGATGGTGTTCTTTTCGTGCTTACCCATTTAACCGGAGTGTTGTGCCCCTTTGCTCAAATCCTTTTCATCCTATCAAGTTTTGCATCTCTTTTCAACCGGAGTGCTATACGAAGTTGTTCTTCCTTGTTTCTCTTTTCTAACGGATTTCTTTCAACTTTGCTCATCTCCGTTATATTCTTTTCTCGAAATGGCTTAACCTTTTCTAGGTTCTTTGGTTTCACTCATTTTTCAAAGGAGCAACTTAGTTTTACCTCTTCTATCTCTCTTTCATTTTTCCCTCCGGTGCCATTCTAGATCTCGGGACGAGATCCTCTCGTAGTGGTGGAGTGTTGTGACGCCCCGAGACCGATGTGCCAGGTGTCCTCCAGTTTTTCGCTGTTGTTGCCTTGTCTTTGCTTGCGTGTCATGCATTGCATATCTTGTCATCATGTGCATTACATCATCATGTTTTCATAACTTGCATCCGTCCGGGTTCCCCAGTTCTCTCTGTTGTCCGTTCCGAGTCCAGACACACTTGCACGCGCCCGCGGCATGTCCGAAATAATATTTTATAAGTGTCCGAAAAATGTTCGCGGAATGGGTTGAAAGTTGGCGTGCAGTATTGTTTTGTTGTCAGTAGACCGCCTGCCAAGTTTCATCGCATTCGGAGTTTGTTTGATGCCCCAACGGATAACTATAACGGCAATATAGCCGGTCTAACGTCGGGCCTTTTCGGTCTCCGGAAGCAGTCGAAGGGCCTCCCTCTCTTCTCTTCTCTCAGCTCAAGACCGTCTACACAGCTCACTACCTACCGCCAGGCCTAACCTAAGCTCTCTCGTCAGCCCACGGACCTCATCGCACACGCGTCTGAAAGTTGTCCCGGACCCGACCCAGGCAGTCGTCACCGATGGGTCCGGATCATCCCCAAACGTCCATAAAACGTCTCCGTTTTCTTAATTGAGCTCCCTAACCTATTTATTCAAGACCGTCTGATTTTGATCGGAGGGTCCAAAACTAATGCTTTTGTCCCTATATATAGACGAACCCCTACCCAAATCAGATCAAACCCTAAGATCCAGGAGGTTTGTCCCATCGCCGCCGCCACTCTTCTGGTTCCCTTCGGGATCCCTCCCGATCTCTCCACCCAACCAGCGAGCTTCCTTCGATCCCTCCCAAATCAATCGAAGTAACCTCACTCCATTCGAGAGGAGCTCGACCCCGAGACTCCAGCCTCCTCTCGCGCCCGAGGGGCTCCCCGAGCACCTCGTTCACGTAGGCTCTGACACCGAGCCACCGGCGAGCAGCAGCTGTAGAGCCATTGCCAGGACAGCCCCGTCGCGCTCCCTTTTGTTCCCTTCCTCCCGGGCTCACTTCTCCTTCCGTTCTCTGATCCCTCTCTCTCTTCTCGATGGTGTTGCCCGTAGGAGCCGCCATGAACATCACCGCAGCAGCAGCCGCCCCGCCAAGTCCCTCTGGAGCCTGCAGTCACCTCGTGTCGCACCGCTAGTCTCCTCTTCGGCCAGGCCCGTCCCCTGCTCCGCCCCTGCGCCTAAAGCTTGATCCGCCGGCCTCTGATTTTCCTGTATCGAGCAGAGGAGAACGCCAGTGCTTTGCCTCGGCCCTCCTCGACCTCCTTCGCCTAGGACCCGGCCAGATCTCGCCGTTCCCGGTCATCCTCCTTGCACCAAGTCCATCCAGCAGCCGCTGCAAGTCCCGTCGCTGTCGCGCCTCCGTCGTCCTGCCTCGAGCGCCGTCGTTCCCCTGCTTGCAGCCACGACGCCCACTCGCTCCTCTGCTTCGTGCAACAGGATGAGCGCCACCTCTCGTTGACTTGATCCGGTGTCAGTATGAACGATCTCCACGGCCCGCCTCTCCTCGGCCTCGTTCTGCCCCGCATCTCCAGTGCCCCGGCCCAACTCCTCCCAGGAGAGAGCCGACCTACCCTTCCTCCTCAAACGGGCTGAAGCCCATGGGTGAGGCCACCACAAGCACCCCTCCTTTTTTTCTTACTGCTGGGCCAGTTTAGTTTTGGCCCAGTGGATGTTTTTTTGGTTCTGCGAATTTAGCTAATTTCCAGGGTTTTGCATATTTACAGAAACCCCCCTAGCCTTCATGCATTTAATATCTCACAAACTAAGCATCACATGTAAAAACTTTGTATATGAAACTTGCCTAGTTTTTCATCTAGTTTCATAATATGTCTTTTTCATCCATGTTTAAAATGTTTAAAATGTTGTTTGTTTAAATTTGCTCCTATGTCATGTTAAAATGCTTTAAATCATAACTAAATAACCGTAGCTCGGTTTCTAATAAACTTTATATGTAAATGGGGTAGAATTTTTCCTAGTTTAACATGGTGGCATCACTTTGCATGTTTAACAAATATAAAATTTGGTTTAGGGCAGAACATCACCAAACCTAATATATGCATACGGTGATTTACCGGAATTGTTGTTCGTTGCTTCCGGCCTCATTTAAACTTGACTAGATAGGTAGTTTTACTTTGCTTCACCCTCTTGCCATGCTAACAACATTTAATCTTGTTGGGTACATAAACGAGATCGAACTAAGTAACTCGAATGTGGTGTTTCATCAATATGCAACGGAGTTGCATATTGATCTCCACTTAACTTGTAGGATTGCTTGTGCACTTTGCCATGCCATGTATATTTAAACCGGACATGCATCATATTTAGTTGTGCATCATGCCATGTTTATGTGGTGGTTGTTTACTATGTTGTTTTCTTATTTCCGGTGTTGCTTCTTCGGGTTGGTTCCGGTAACGTCATGTTTGTGAGGAACCGTTTGACTACGCCAGTTTCTCTCCTTCATGGGCTCGTTCTTCTTCCTTGCGGGATTTCAGGCAAGATGACCGTACCCACGAAATCACTTCTATCTTTGCTTGCTAGTTTCTCGCTCTTTTGCTATGCCTATGCTGCGATACCTACCACTTGCTTATCATGCCTCCCCTATTGTTGAACCAAGCCTCTAACCCACCTTGTCCTATCAAACCGTTGTTTGGCTATGTTACCGCTTTGCTCAGCCCCTCTTATAGCATTGTTAGTTGCAGGTGAAGATTGAAGTTTGTTCCTTGTTGGAACATGGAGATGTTGTTCCTTGTTGGAACATGTTTACTTGTTGGGATATCACAATATCTCTTATTTAATTAATGCATCTATATACTTGGTAAAGGGTGGAAGGCTCGGCCTTATGCCTGGTGTTCTGTTCCACTCTTGCTGCCCTAGTTTCCATTATATCGGTGTTATGTTCCCGGATTTTGCGTTCCTTACGCGGTTGGGTTATAATGGGAACCCCTTGACAGTTCGCTTTGAATAAAATTCCTCCAGCAAGGTCCAACATTGGTTGTACAATTTGCCACCTAGCCTTTTATTTCCCTTGGGTCGGCCAGCCCAAGGGTCATATTTATTAAACCCCCCCGGGCCAGTGCTTCTCTAAGTGTTGGTCCAACCCAGAGCACCGTGCGGGGCCATCCCTTGGCAACTTGGGTTACATTGGCTCCCGTACGCTTAGCTTATCCGGTGTGCCTTGAGAACGAGATATGTGCAGCTCCTATCAGGATTTGTTGGCACAACGGGTGGTCTTGCTGGACTTGTTTTACCATTGTCGAGGATGTCTTGTAACCGGGATTCCGAGTCTGATCGGGTCTTCCCGCTAGAAGGAATATCCTTCGTTGACCGTGAGAGCTTGTGATGGGCTAAGTTGGGACACCCCTGCAGGGTTATGAACTTTGGAAAGCCATGCCCGCGGTTATGGGAAGATGGGAATTTGTTAATGTCCGGTTGTAGAAAACCTAAAGTTGACCTTAATTAAAATGCACCAACCGCGTGTGTTACCGTGATGGTCTCTTCTCGGCGGGATCCAGGAAGTGAACACGGTGTTGGATTTATGCTTGACGTAGGTTGTTCTAGGATCACTTCTTGATCATAGTTGTTCGACCGTGCTTTTGCCTTCTCTTCTCGCTCTCTTTTGCGAATAGGTTAGCCACCATATATGCTAGTCGCTTGCTGCAGCTCCACCTCATACCTTTACCTTACCCATAAGCTTAAATAGTCTTGATCATGAGGGTGTGAGATTGCTGAGTCCCCATGACTCACAGATACTTCCAAAACCAGCTTGCAGGTGTTGTTGAACCGTGCGGATGACGCAACCAAGCTCAAGGAGGAGCTCGATGAAGATCTTGTTCTTTATGTTGTTCCGTTTTCCAGTTGATCAGTAGTGGAGCCCTGTTGGGACGATCGGGGATCTGTGTAGCCTTTGGGGTAGTCTTCTTTTATTTTGGCTCCGTAGTCGGGCCTTTATTGTAACTGGTTGATGTAATGCTTTATTATTGTAATTGTGTGAAGTGGCGATTGTAAGCCAACTATGTATCTTTTCCCTTATTGTATTACATGGGTTGTTTGCGAAGATTACCTCACTTGCGACATTGCTTTCAATGCGTTTATGCCTCTAAGTCGTGCTTCGACACATGGGAGATATAGCCACATCGAGGGCGTTACAATGAGGGCCTTCATTTGGAGTGATTCCAACTCCCAAAAATCACATATATTCCAAAATAATTGACCGTAAAATTTTATTGCATTTGTACTTCGTTTGATATGGATTTTCTGCAATACAAAAAACATGCAAAAAACAGGAACTGGCACTCGGCATTGGATCAATAGGTTAGTCCAATAAATCATATAAAAATATGCCAAAAGTGTGAGATAGTTGTATAATATTGGCATGAAACAATCAAAAGTTGTAGATACGACGGAGACGTATCAGCATCCCCATGCTTAATTCCTGCTTGTCCTCGAGCAGCTAAATGATAAAAAGATAATTTTTGATGTGGAATTCTACCTAACATAAACTTAATCATATATCTAGTCATGGCATGAATATTAAGACATAAGTGATTGAAAGTAATAGTCTATAATTTGACATAAAGACATCAATACTTTGGCATCCCAACAAACAATCATGTCTTTCAAAATATCAACGCTAAAGAAAGCTATCCCTAAAAAATCATATAGTCTTGTCATCTTTATCTTCTTAACACAAAGTATTTATCATGCACAACCCCAATGACAAGCGGAGCAATTCGTTCATACTTTTTAACATGCTTCAACTTTTTCAACCCACACGCAATACATTATCACAAGCCATGGATATAGCACTACGGGTGGAATAGAGTATGATGATAGGGGTAAATATAGAGAAGACAAAAAGTAAAAAAGTCTCACATCGATGCAGCTAACCAACGGGCTATGGAGATGCCCATCAATCGATATCAATGCAAGGAGTAGGGATTGCCATGCAACGAATGCACTAAAAGTAATAAGTGTATGAAAGCTCAATATGAAACTAAGTTGGTGTGCATCTAAACCTATAATGAAAAATTCCCACTAGTATATGAAAGTGACAACATAGGAGACCCTCCATATGAAAAACATGGTGCTACTTTGAAGCACACGTGTGGTCAAGGATACTAACAATCCCTGTTCAAGAATCCATCCGATTAACCAGTTAACTTGCTGATTAATCCCTACTCGTAGGGTCACCGAGTAGCGGATAAACCGATAAATCATCCGATTAATTGATTAAATGGCCAATTAACTTGCCGATTAGCCTACTAATCCCCTACTCATCAGCCAACCGAGCAGCTACAAGTTAACGATTTACTCAACAATGCTAACAATACCCCTACTCTCTTTGTTTATTTTATTTTTATTTTCTTCTATTTCTTTATTTTCTTTATTTTCTTTTTTCTTTTTTTCTTCTTTTTTTCTCCTTTTTTCATTTTTCTTTTTCTCTCATTATCCGGAGTCGCATCCCAAGTTGTGGGGGAATCGTAGTCTCCACCATCCTTTCCTAACTGGGAACTGCTCTAAAAATGAATTATGATGATCATCACTCTTCTATTTACTTATAACTCAATACAAATAAAAATTACAACTCGATACCTATAACAAAGTATGACTCTATATGAATGCCTCTGGCATGTAGCAGGATGTGCAATGATCTACCGTAACATGTATGAAAAATAAAAAAATGATGAATGGTGGCTGAGCCACACCTACTATGTCTGCTATATGACAATGAATGCTCGAGTCATCAAACGGAAGTGTGGAAGTTGCATGGCAATATATCTCGGAATGGCCATGGAAAAGCCATAATAGGTAGGTATAGTGGCTATTTTGAGGAAGATATAATAAGGCTTATGTGTGATAGAGCGTATCATATCATGGGGTTTGGATGCACCTGCGAAGTTTGCACCATGCCTCGATGTGAGAAGGGCAATGCACGGTACCATAGAGGCTAGAAAATTGCGGAAAGGTAAGAGTGTGTATAATCCATGGACTCACATTAGTCATAAAGAACTCATATACTTATTGTGAAAGTTTATTAGCTCTCGAAGCAAAGTACTACTACGCATGCCCCAAGGGATTAGATTGGTTGGAAAAGACCATCCCTCGTCCCCGACCGCCACTCATAACGAAGACAATCAATAATAAATCATGCTCCAACATCATAGCATAATGAGAGCCTATACGTGCATGCTTCGGGAGTCACAGACCTTAACACCAATATTCTTACTAAACACAACCATTTAATAGTACCTCCCACATATTCCATCTCTATATCATAAAACTATTGCAAGGAATCAAACATATCATATTCAGTGATCCATAATTTTATGTAGGATTTTTATAACTAACCATGCAATTTAGAAATTCTTGTTGGCTCTCTAAATAGATATAAGTGAGGCATGAGATTTTAATTCTTTCGACAAAATACCATGCTCTAATAAATATAATGAAGCAAATGAGCATTCTTCAAACAACGGTTTCTATGTGAAGAGAAACAGACAATCCAAACTTCAAATGATATAAGTGAAGCACATGAAGCATTCTATGAAGCCACACTCAAGAGATATAAGTGAATTGCATTAAGAATTCTATAAATCAACCATGGACTATCTCATACTAGCATGGTGCATAAAAGAAAAATGAAAAATAAACACAAAAGACGCTCCAGGATTTACACATATCAAATGAACGACATGAATCCTAAAACATACCGATAGTTGTTGAAGAAATATGGGATGCCTTCCGGGGCATCCCCAAGCTTAGACGCTTGAGTCTCCTTGAATATTTACTTGGGGTTCCTTGGGTATCCCCAAGCGTGAGCTCTTGCCTCTCCTCCTTCTCCTCACCTCGAGACCTCCTCGATCTTCGAACACTTCATCCACAAAAAACATAACCAAACTTTGAATGGCGGGGTTAGTGAATCTGGCAATACATTCCCATCCTGTACTGCTATAACATTATTGTATAATTATAAACAAACATTACCCACTGTATGCTATCACAATTCTATGGCCTCAAGTCAAGAAGGCTTGAAAAAGAATTCAAACATCCACCATAGTTCTGTAACCCAAATAATTCGGAAAGAATTAGGAAAAATAAACATTTTGTATAGCAAGATAGTGCAAAATGTTGCAGAACGATTTGATGTTCCAGTAAAAAATGTACAATCGAGCACTACAGCGAAAGCTTCTGTTTTCCACCGCACAAACCAACAAGCAATGTAATCATCCTAAAGGCAAACCTGGGCACATTATTTTTATCATACAATGGAATTGTACAAGGGGATAATTATTTTTTTGAGAATCTTCATGAAAAATTCTACATTGTTTCCATGAGCATGGACACAAGTGTTCAAGGTCGACCCTCACTTCTCCAATGCATAACTTTCAATCGCTTCTCTTCTGTGAAAAGGTTTTTAAGTTCCCCTCTATATTTTTTTGTTTTTAAACTTTATAAAAGCATTCAATAGAAAGAAATGACTCTCTAGAACTTCCGGTTTGTCTCCCTGGCAATGCTTTTTTAAAGCCATTAAGCTAGGCTTAAAGTGCTCAAATAATGAATCCACCCGGATCCCAAGGTATATCAAAGCCAATTTTAATTAACAATGATTTGGCATCTAGTAATGAGCACAAAGCAACATATATCATGCAATGACGGAGTCTAACTCTCTTCCTATGCATAGGCATGTCATACAAGAACAATTCATGCAGATCAAGTAAAGACCAATGCATAGTATAAGCAATTTCTTGCAGTTTTATCGTGTGGGCAACATAAAGAGGTGGGTGTCGGTGTCAAAACCGGCAGATCTCAGGTAGGTGGTCCCGAACTGTGCGTCTAAGGATTGATGGTAATAGGAGACAAGGGACACAATGTTTTACCCAGGTTCGGCCCCTCTTGATGGAGGTAATACCCTATGTCCTGCTTGATTGACTTTGATGAGTATAGGGGTTACAAGAGTTGATCTACCACGAGATCGTAATGGCTAAACCCTACTTGTCTAGCCTATGTGATTATGATCGCCTCTACGGACTAAACCCTCTGGTTTATATAGATACCGGAGGGGGCTAGGGTTGTACAGAGTTGGTTTACAGAGATAGGAATATTCACATCCGCACGGTAAGCTTGCCTTCCACGCCAAAGTGAGTCTCATCCGGACACGGGAGGAAGTCTTTCGTCTTGTATCTCCATGGCCCATTAGTCCGGCCCACGTCACATAGCCCAGATGCCGGAGGACCCCTTAATCCAGGACTCCCTCAATAGCCCCTGAATCAGGCTTCAATGACGATGTGTCCGGCGCGCAGATTGTCTTCGGCATTGCAAGGCGGGTTCCTCCTTCGAATATTTCAAAGTAGTCTGATACGTCTCCATCATATCTATAATTTTTGATTGTTCCATGCCAATATTATACAACTTTCATATACTTTTGGAAACTTTTTATACTATTTTTTGGGACTAACATATTGATCCAGTGCCCAGTGCTAGTTCCTGTTTGTTGCATGTTTTTTGTTTCGCAATAAATCCATATCAAACGGAGTCCAAACGGGATAAAAACCGACGAAGATTTTTTTGGAATATATGTCATCTTTTGTGAGATGAATCAACGCGAGACGATGCCCGAGGGGGCCACGAGGCAGGGGGCGCGCCCCAGGGGGTCAGGAGCGCCTTGGGCCCTCATTGCCTCCCATAAGGCGGTTGATGCCCTTCTTTCGCTGCAAGAAATCTAATATCCGGATAGAGATCGTGTTAAAATTTCAGCCCAATCGGAGTTATGGATCTGCGGGAATATAAGAAACGGTGAAAGGGCAGAATCCTAGAATGCAGAAACAGAGAGAGCCAGAGAGACAGATCCAATCTTGGAGGGGCTCTCGCGCCTCCCATGCCATGGAGGCCAGGGACCAGAGGGGAAACCCTTCTCCCATCTAGGGAGAAGGTAAAGTAAGAAGAAGAAGAAGGGGGTCTCTCCCCCACACTGCCGGTGAGGAACGCCGCCGAAGCCATCATCGTGTGACCGTGATCTACACCAACACCTTTATCATCTTCACCAACATCTCCATCACCTTCCACCATCTATCTACAGCGGTCCACTCTTCCGCAACCCTCTATACCCTCTACTTGAACATGGTGCTTTATGCTTCATATTATTATCCAATGATGTGTTGCCATCCTACGATGTCTTAGTAGATGTTCGTTGTCCTATCGGTGGTTGATGAATTGCTATGATTGATTTAATTTTCTTGTGGTTATGTTGTTGTCCTTTGGTGCCCATCATATGAGCACGCACGTGGATCACACCATAGGGTTAGTTGTATGTTGATAGGACTATGTATTGGAGGGCAAGAGTGACAGAAACTTCAACCTAGCATAGAAATTGATGCATACAAGATTGAAGGGGGACGAATATATCTTAATGTTATGGTTGGGTTTTACCTTAATGAACGTTAGTAGTTGTGGATGCTTGCTAATAGTTCCAATCATAAGTGCATAGAATTCCAAGTCAGGGATGACATGCTAGTAGTGGCCTCTCCCACATAAAACTTGCTATCGGTCTAGTAAAGTAGCCAATTGCTTAGGGACAACTTCGCAACTCCTACCACCACTTTTCCACACTCGCTATACTAACTTTATTGCTTCTTTATCTAAACGGACCCTATCTTTTATTTACGTGCTCTTTATTTTCTTGCACACCTATCCAAAAACACCTACAAAGGACTTCTAGTTTCATACTTGTTCTAGGTAAAGCAAACGTTAAGCGTGCATAGAGTTGTATCGGTGGTTAGTAGAACTTGAGGGAATATTTGTTCTGCCTTTTGCTCCTCGTTGGGTTCGACACTCTTACTTATCGAGAGAGGCTACAATTGACCCCCTATACTTGTGGGTTATCAAGACCTTTTTCTGGCGCCGTTGCCGGGGAGCCATAGCGTGGGGTGAATATTCTTGTGTGTGCCTGTTTGCTTTATCACTAAGTAATCTTTATTTGCTGTTCTTAGTTGTTCTTTATCTTTAGTTATGGATATGGAACACAAAATACCAAAAAAATTAGGTGTACTTGCTACTCATGGAGATGGGGAACCTCCAAAAACCCTCGATGCTGGTTATGTGAAAAATATTATGTACTACTTTGATAATCCCGAGAAAACCCCATTCAATTATGTAATGGGAGACACATTGGATCAACGTGAATACTTTAGGGATTATCGCTTGACTCAAAAAGGGAAACTATTATGTGTTCAAATTCACATGTTGCATTGGTATGCTCGGGAACTATGCTTGAGATATGACTATACTTGTTGCTCTAGGATGAACGCTCCACACCTTCCCTTTTCATGCAAATTTAATGATGATAAAACCTTGGCATCTTATGCTAATGGTATATATGATTACTATGATGTGGAACAAATAGAAGAATTTGTTTCTTTTATGGGTGCTTATGAAATTGAATCTTTGTTTAAAGAGTGTGAAAATTTTGATGATTCAGTTTATAGACCTGAAAATTTAGCTATCCTTAAATATTGCTATGAGAATTATGAATTAAATTCCAATATTGATGATTTTATTGAGAGAGTCTTCGCTGTCCAAGAAGAGACTAGTATTTTGCGGGAGTCAATGGAAGAAGAAATTGATGAAATTGTGAGCTCATTGGATGAGAGCGAAGAATAAATGGAGGATGCTTTCTATGCTTGTGGCCAAGATGTCAATATGAATTATGCTTATGGAGATGAACTTGCTATAGTTCCTTATGTTAAACATGAAATTGTTGCTATTGCACCCACGCATGATAGTCCTATTATCTTTTTGAATTCTCCCAACTACACTATATCGGAGAAGTTTACCGTTATTAAGGATTATATTGATGGGTTGCGTTTTACTATTACACATGATGATTTTGATAGATATAATATGCATGTGGTTGCTTCTCCTACTTGCAATTATTATGAGAGAGGAACTATATCTCCACCTCTCTATTTTTCCCACACGAAAAAATTGCAAGAAACTATTTATACTATGCATTGGCCTTTACTTTGTGTTCATGAATTGTTCTTTTATGACATGCCGATGCATAGGAAGAGAATTAGACTTTGTCATTGCTTGATATATGTTGCTTTTTGCTCACTACTAAATGCCAAATCATTGTTAAATTAAATTTGGCTTTGACATACCTTGGGATCCGGGTGGATCCATTACTTGAGCACTATATGCCTAGGTTAATGGCTTTAAAAAAGCGCTGCGAGGGAGACAACCCAGAAGTTTTAGAGAGTCATTTATTTCTGTTGTGAGCTTTTTTAAAGTTTAGAGTAAAAATAATGTGCCAAGGTTTGCCTTTAGGATGTTTACATTGCTTCTTGGTTTGTGCGGTGCAAGACAGAAACTTTGGTTGTAGTGCACGATTTTACAATTTTTACTGGACGTCAGACGGTTCTGAAACTTTTTGCACTGTCTTTCTTTAAAAATTGTTTATTTTTCCTAATTTTGGTATACTTTTTGGAGTACCAGAGGTATCATGAATGTTCAGATTATTATAGACTATTCTGTTTTAGACAGATTCTGTTTTTGATGCATAGTTTGCTTGTTTTGATGAAACTATCAATTTATATCAGTGGATTAAGCCATGGAAAAGTTACATTACAGTAGATATAATGCAAAAACAAAATATGAATTGGTTTTCAACAGTACTTAGAGTAGTGATTTGCTTTATTATTCTAACGGATCTTATCGAGTTTTCTGTTGAGTTTCGTGTGGATCAAGTGTTCGAAGATCGAGGAGGTCTCAATGTGAGAAGAAGGAAGAGAGGCAAGAGCTCAAGCTTGGGGATGCCCGAGGCACCCCAAGTAAATATTAAAGGATACTCAAGTGTCTAAGCTTGGGGATGCCCCAGAAGTAATCCCGTCTTTCTTCAACAAGTATCGGTATGTTTCGGATTCGTTTTGTTCATGCGATATGTGCAATCTTGGAGTCTCTTTTGCATTAAGTTTTCACTTTTATTTTATGCACCATGATGGTATGAGATTGTCCTTGGTTGATTTACAGAATGCTCTTTGCACTCCACTTATATCTTTTGAGTATGGCTTTATAGAATGCTTCATGTGCTTCGCTTATATCATTCGAAGTTTGGATTGCCTGTTTCTGTTCACATAGAAAACCACCATTTGTAGAATGCTCTTCTGCTTCACTTATATTTGTTAGAGCATGGGCATATATTTGGTAGAAATAATTAAACTCTCCTGCTTCATTTATATCCATTTAGAGAGTTGACAGGAATTGGTCATTCACATGGGTAGTCATAAAATCCTACATAAAACTTGTAGATCACTGAATATGATATGTTTGATTCCTTGCAATAGTTTTGCGATATAAAGGTGGTGATATTAGAGTCGTGCTAGTTGAGTAATTGTGAAATTGAGAAATACTTGTGTTGAGGTTTGCAAGTCCCGTAGCATGCACGTATGGTGAACCGTTATGTAACAAAGTTGGAGCATGAGGTATTTATTGATTGTCTTCCTTATGAGTGGCGGTCGGGGACGAGCGATGGTCTTTTCCTACCAATCTATCCCCCTAGGGGCATGCGTAGTAGTACTTTGCTTTCAGGGCTAATAAACTTTTGCAATAAGTATATGAGTTCTTTATGACTAATGTGAGTCCATGGATTATACGCACTCTCACCCTTCCATCATTGCTAGCCTCTTCGGTACCGTGCATTGCCCTTTCTCACCTCGAGAGTTGGTGGAAACTTTGCCGATGCATCCAAACCCCGTGATATGATACGCTCTGTCACACATAAACCTCCTTATATTTTCCTCAAAACAGCTACCATACCTACCTATCATGGCATTTCCATAGCCATTCCGAGATATATTGCCATGCAACTTCCATAATCATCATATACATGACTTGAGCAATTATTCTCATATTGCTTTGCATGATTGTAAGATAGCTAGCATGATGTTTTCATGGCTTGTCCATTTTTTGATGTCATTGCTATGCTAGATCATTGCACATACCGGTACACCACCAGAAGCATCCACATAGAGTCATATCTTTGTTCTAGTATCGACTTGTAATATTGAGTTATAAGTAAATAAAAGTGTGATGATCATCATTATTAGAGCATTGCCCCAGTGAGCAAAGGATGATGGAGACTATGATTCCCCCACAAGTCAGGATGAGGCTCCGGACGAAAAAAAGAGAAAGGCCAAAAAAAGGAAGGCCCCAAAAACAAAAAATGAGAGAAAAAGAGAGAAGGGACAATGTTACTATCCTTTTACCACACTTGTGCTTCATAGTAGCACCATCTTCCTCATATAGAGAGTCTCTTGAGTTATCACTTTCATATACTAGTGGGAATTTTCATTATAGAACTTGGCTTGTATATTCCGATGATCGGCCTCCTCAAATGCCCGAGGTCTTCATGATCAAGCAAGTTGGATGCACACCCACTTAGTTTCCAGTTTGAGCTTTCATACACTTATAGCTCTAGTGCATCCATTGCATGGCAATCCCTACTCCTCGCATTGACATCAATTGATGGGCATCTCCATAGCCCGTTGATTAGCCGCGTCGATGTGAGACTTTCTTCCTTTTTGTCTTCTCCACACAACCTCCATCATCATATTCTATTCCACCCATAGTGCTATGTCCATGGCTTGCGCTCATGTATTGCATGAGGGTTGAAAAGGCTGAAGCGCGTAAAAAAGTATGAACCAATTACCCGGCTTGTCATCAGGGTTGTGCATGATTTGAATGCTTTGTGTGGTGAAGATGGAGCATAGCCAGACTATATGATTTTGTAGGGATGAACTTTCTTTGGCTATGTTATTTTGATAAGACATAATTGCTTGGTTAGTATGCTTGAAGTATTATTGTCTTAATGTCAAATGATAGACTATTGCTTTGCATCACTCGTGTCTTAATATTCATGCCAAGATTAGATTACATGATCAAGATTATGCTAGGTAGCATTCCGCATAAAAAATTATATTTTTTATCATTTACCTACTCGAGGACGAGCAGGAATTAAGCTTGGGGATGCTAATACGTCTCCGTCATATCTATAATTTTTTATTGTTCCATGCCAATATTATACAACTTTCATATACTTTTGGCAACTTTTTATACTATTTTTTGGGACTAACATATTAATACAGTGCCCAGTGCCAGTTCCTGTTTGTTGCAATTTTTTTGTTTCATAGTAAATCCATATCAAACGGAGTCCAAAGGGATAAAAACTGATGGAGATTTTTTTGGAATATATGTGATTTTTTGGAAGAAGAATCAACGCGAGACGATGCCCGAGGGGGCCACCAGGCAGGGGGCGTGCCCGAAGGGGTCAGGCGTGCCCTGGGCCCTCATGGCCACCTTGTAAGGTGGTTGATTCCCTTCTTTCGCCGTAAGAAATCTAATATCCGGATAGATATCGTGTTAATATTTCAGCCCAGTCGGAGTTACGGATCTCCGGGAATATAAGAAACGGTGAAAGGGCAGAATCCAAGAACGCAGAAACAGTGAGAGCCAGAGAGACAGATCCAATTTCAGAGGGGTTCTCACACCTCCCATGCCATGGAGGCCATGGAGCAGAGGGGAAACCCTTCTCCCATCCAGGCAGAAGGTCAAGTAAGAAGAAGAAGAAGAAAAAGTGGGGCTCTCTCCCCCTCTCTCCCGGTGGCGCAGGAACGCCGCCACGGCCATCATCGTCTCATGGCGATCTACACCAACACCTCCATCATCCTCACCAACATCTCCATCACCTTCCCCCATCTATCTACAGCGGTCCACTCTCCCGCAACCCGCTGTACCCTCTACTTGAACATGGTGCTTTATGCTTCATATTATTATCCAATGATGTGTTGCCATCCTATGATGTCTGAGTAGATTTTCATTTTCCTATCGTTGGTTGATGAATTGCTATGATTGATTTAATTTGCTTGTGGTTATGTTGCTATCCTTTGGTGCCCATCATATGAGCGCGCGCGTGGATCACACCATAGGGTTAGTTCTATGTTGATAGGACTATGTATTGGAGGGCAAGAGTGACAGAAACTTCAACCTAGCATAGAAATTGATGCATACAGGATTGGGACCAATATATATTAATGTTATGGTTGGGTTATACATTGATGAATGCTAGTAGTTGAGGATGCTTGCTAATAGTTCCAATCATACGTGCATAGAATTCCAAGTCAGGGATGACATGCTGATAACCCACAAGTATAGGGGATCGCAACAGTTTTCGAGGGTAGAGTATTCAACCCAAATTTATTGATTCGACACAAGGGGAGCCAAAGAATATTCTCAAGTATTAGCAGCTGAGTTGTCAATTCAACCACACCAGGAAACTTAATATCTGCAACAAAGTGTTTAGTAGTAAAGTAATATGATAATAGTGCTAAGGGTAGCAGAAGTAATATTTTGGGGGTTTTATAGTGATTGGAACAATAGAAACGGAAAAGCAAATAAGTGAAGAACAATATATGCAAAAGCTCGTATGCATTGGATCGGTGATGGAGAATTATGCCGGATGCGATCGATCATGTAACAGTCATAACCTAGGGTGACATAGAACTAGCTCCAGTTCATCAATGTAATGCGAGCATGTATTCCGAATATAGTCATACGTGCTTATGGAAAAGAACTTGCATGACATCTTTTGTCCTACCCTCCCATGGCAGCAGGGTCCTATTGGAAACTAAGGTATATTAAGGCCTCCTTTTAATAGAGTACCAGACCAAAGCATTAACACAAAGTTAATACATGAACTCCTCAAACTACGGTCATCACCGGTAAGTATCCCGATTATTGTCACTTCGGTGATAACGGATCATAACACATATTAGGTGACTATGGACTTGCAAGATAGGATCAAGAACTCTCATATATTGATGAAAACATAATATGTTTAGATCTGAAATCATGCACTCGAGCCCTAGCGATAAGAATTAAGCATAGAAAATCATAGCAATATCAATCTCAGAACATAGTGGATACTAGGGATCAAACCCTAACAAAACTAACTCGAATACATGATAAATCTTATCCAACCTATCACCATCCAACAAGCCTACAATGGAATTACTCATGCACGACGGTGATCATCATGAAATTGGTGATGGAGGAAGGTTGATGATGAGAATGGCGATGGATTCCCCTCTCCGGAGCCCCCAACGGACTCCAGAGAGTTTAGGGCTTGGCGGCGGCTTCTTATCGTAAAACGCGATGATTCCTTCTCTCCGATTTTTTTCTTCCTGAGAGTTAATATCTGGAGTCAAGTTTGAGGTTGGTGGAGTGTCAGGGGGCCCACGAGGCAGGGGCGCGCCCAGGGGGCAGGCGCGCCCCCACCCTCATGGATAGGTGGAGGCCCCCCTAACGTGGATCTTTCTTCCAGTATTTTTTACATATTCCAAAATAATTCTCTGTTGATTTTCAGGTCATTCCGAGAACTTTTATTTCTGCACAAAAATAACACCATGACAATTCTGCTGAAAATAGCGTCAGTCCGGGTTAGTTCCATTCAAATTATGCAAGTTAGAGTCCAAAACAAGGGCAAACGTGTTTGGAAAAGTAGATACGACAGAGACGTATCAACTCCCCCTAGCTTAAACCTTTGCTTGTCCACAAGCAATTCAGTTGATAAACTAAAAGTGGTAAAGAAAAAATTTTACAAACTCCGTTTGCTCTTGTTGTTGTAAATATGTAAAGCCAGCAATCAAGTTCTCAGCAAAGATTATGAACTAACCATATTCACAATAACACTTAGGTCTCATGTTTACTCATATCAATGTCATAATCAACTAGCGAGCAATAATAATAAATCTCGGATGACAACACTTTCTCAAAATAATCATGATATGATATGACAATATGGTATCTCGCTAGCCTTTTCTGAGACCGCAAAACATAAATGCAGAGCACCTTTAACGATCAAGGACTGACTAGACATTGTAATTCATGGTAAAAGAGATCTAGTCAAGTCATACGCAGTGTAAACTAATAGTAATGGATGCAAAGGACAGCGGTGCTCTCCAACTGGTACTTTTTAATAAGAGGATGATGACTTAACATAAAAGTAAATGGATAGGCCCTTCATAGAGGGAAGCAGGGATTTGTAGAGGTGCCAGAGCTCGGTTTTGAAATTGATATGAATAATATTCTGAGCGGTATACTTTCATTGTCAACATAACATCCGAGATATCTCGATATCTTCCATGCTACACACATTATAGGTGCTTCCCAAACAGAATGGTAAAGTTTATACTCCCCCTCCACCAACAAGCATCAATCCATGGTTTGCTCGAAACAACAAGTGCCTCCAACTAACAAGAGTCCCGGGGGAGTTTTGTTTGCAGTTATTTTGATTTGATTTGCATAAAGCATGGGACTGGGCATCCCGTTGACCAGCCATTTTTCTCGTGAGTGAGGAGCGGAGTCCACTCCTCTTGAGAATAACCCGCCTAGCATGGAAGATACAGACAACCCTATTTCATACATGAGCTATTCGAGCATACAAAACAGAATATTTATTTGAAGGTTTAGAGTTTGTCACATACAAATTTACTTGGGACGGAAGGTAGATACCGTATATAGGTAGGTATGGTGGACTCATTTGGGACAACTTTGGGGTTTATGGATGTCGGGGGTTGGGTGCGACATATGCCAAGGGATGGCTTATCATGGTGGGAGCGAGTAGAACGTCGCCGGTGCCCGAAAGCGGGATGAGGCTTAGACACGAACGCCGGCGTACTTTAGCCAGGTTCGGGGCTCTCCTAGGAGATAACACCCCTAGTCCTGCTCTGCGGGGTTCCGCATGATCACTAAGGCACAAGTGAATACAAGGGCACTCCTTGAGCTGTATGCTAGATGTAGGAGAAGGCGGGGATAGCTCTCTCCTTCCTCTATGATCTAGTCTAGTTCTAACAGGTTGGGAACCCTTTGCATGGGTGACCTGGGGGGTTTATATAGGCCTACCCCCAGGGGTACAATGGTAATCCGGCTGGGCGTAGGGCCCGACTGTCAGTCTCTTCGACCACCAGCTTCTTCGCCGACTGCTGGGGCCTGCCGCTTGGTTGGCCCCGCCGACTTGTTGGGTACGGGGCCGACAGGCCGTCCCCGCTGCTCTCGGGTCTTGTCGGCAGCTAAGCATTGTTGCCGCGTCTCTAATGACGCAGGCTTGGTCAGGGGGTCGTGGCTACAGCTCTGCCACCTGGCGGGCGATTACTGTAGCCACTCCGCGTCTCGTCTGGTTAATGGCGAGTGGGTCCCGAGGAAGGGGCAGGCCAACTCCTAGGGGCCGACCTCCCTCGGGTCCGACTGGTGGGATCGTCGCCGTCTTCTGGGCTCTCGCTGCCTGGTGGGGCCCGTCGTCCTTGGGTCGTACCGACAGGCCACCGTGGGAGCAGGACTCTGTCTGCTTGTGATGATGTCAGGGATGGCATTGGAACAATGCTGCACCGAGCGGAGATCTCCGCCGTATGGCGGACTATGACCACGCCAGTCCCTGGAAAGGGGGTGTGGATGGGCTACACTGTTGCCATTCCCTGTCCCGTCCCCCTTGGTGAGGGTACGGGCTTCGCTGGTGTCATGGGCCGACTCCTCGGGGCCGACTTCTCTAGAAGCCGCCAAGTAGGAGTCGGCTCGTATTGGCCTTGCCGCTAGGACTCGGCCGTATACTGGCAGCTAGCTGTTCCTCCTGCCGGCCCCTAGAAGACGGCTCTTCACCCTGGCATCTTGAGGGGAGTAGTCTGCCCCGATGTCTTGAATGGTTCTGGGCCTCGGGTTAGCCTACCCGTGGCTCATTACTCCGACAGTAGTCCCCGAAGCTGGTGAGGCGCCGCGGATGATCAGCCGAGGTGCCTCAGCAGTTTCTTTCTCCGAACGCTTGAGGCGGAACCTTGTTTGACTTCTGCCGGGCCGACTGGTAGGAGTCGGACTCGCCAATCTGACTTGTCCAAAAGTTTCCAATGCCTCTGCAGGATCAAAGTGGCGTGCTAGCTAGGCTTCTAGGCCGCCACCCGCCAGGCCTGTCACGTGGCAATGAGCGGCCGGGCCAGTCTGCCCACCCACCCACGCGACGGGACGCGCGTGCAGGCGGGGCCCGCCACTACCATGCCTCGACACGTGAGCGGATCTACCGCGGCCGCGGTGGGCGGTTGAGGTTCCTGCGAAGTTACCGCATGCAGTAACCTGCGCGATAAATAGTGGGGCATGTGGTAGTGGGCGCAGTAAATCCCACGACCGCCCCCTCGGCTTCGCAGCCCATAGGCTTATAAGTAGGTGGAGGAGGGGGAGTGGCAGAGCACGCTCGCGCCCCCTCCTCACAGCTTCCTCTTTCTTCTTCCTCTCGCCACTGCGCCCCAAGCTAGGCTGAGCATCCCGGTGATTCGTTCCCGATGAGCACCTCCTCCACCACCATGCCCCCCGCGGTGCGCTTCGGAGCGTGGGATGGCTCCGAAGTTCACGACCACCACGTCGATTTCCTCCGCAAGACGCGGCGGCTGCCCGTCAAGGATTTCGTGAGGGTCCGCCTCGCACCGAGGAGGGAAATTTCGCCGGCGCCGGAGGAGGGCGAGCGGGCCGTCTTCCGCTTGCATTGCATGCGTGGCCTTGGCTTGCCGGTGAGCGGCTTCTTCCGCTCCTTCCTTGAATTCTATGGTCTCCAGCCGCACCACCTCACCCCCAACACGATGGTGCTGTTGTCCGCCATCGTCACCTTGTGCGAAGGCTTCCTCGGCGTCCTCCCCACCATCGAGCTCTGGGGGGAGTTCTTCTACTCCAAGCTCGGCACCCACGTCACAGGTGTGCCAGCCCAGTGCGGCGCATTCATCGCGGTGCGGAGGTCGGGGGCCAACAACCCATTCCCCCCCAGCACGCTGATAAAGTCGATGAAGATGTGGCAGCGGTCGTACTTCTATGTGAAGAGCGTCTCCGCGAAGGGAGACTGGGTCAACTTGCCGGCTTACGCAGCCGGCCCACCAACTAGAAGGCAGCCCAACTGGTCATACCAGGCCAGGACGCTGACGCCTATTGGAGCCGCCGCCATTGCGCGACTCTGAGTGTTGACACAATCGGAGGGCCTGACCGGGCCCGACTTGCTATCCGCCTTCATGGCGCGCTGAGTGCTCCCGCTCGAGAGCCGCCCTCACATGATCTGCCAGATGAGCGGACATCGGGACCTGAGTCAGTTGTGCACTAAGGAGATGCCTCACACAGAGGTAGCCCACATGGTGAACTACCTTGCGAACTGTGAGCTTACGTGAGAGTGGCGGTTCGGCAAGGAGCCGTATTCGCGCGCTAATCCCCCGCCTCTTGTAAGTTGTTTTTTCTTTCTTTTTCTCTGATTCTTTGTTTGCCGAGTCCGTCTTGTCCAGCCTGACCAATCGGCCTTTGAACAGAGCCCCCTCCTCCAGCCAGCAGCCGGCACTGCAGGGCCGAACCGCGAGTTCCTCCTCGACCGGGCGGAGAGCGACGTTGACGACCCCGACTTTGGGGCGGTGGCCTTGGAGGACGACACCGAGGGAGGAGGCGGCGAAGCAGGCGTCCCGAGGCTCGGAGCCAGCTTCGAGGATTGGCCAGATGACGACGCGGGGGAAGTCGCCCCACGCCAGCAGCCAGGAGCCGGCTAGCCAGGTGCAAGCTCTTCTGCCGCGCTGGACTCCCAAGGCGCCGCAAAGAAACATAGGGCCGTGCCGGGCCTGTTCGGTAGTCGGCCAAAGAGGCCCAAGGGCAAGGCCGCAGCGACCAAGCAGGATGAAGCAGCCGCGAAGGCCAACAGCTTCCGCAAGGAGGTGAAGACGCCGCAGCTGGTTTCTGCGTAAGTACTACCTTCCTTCGCGCCTTCAATTTTTCTTCGTTTGACCTTGTCTGAGTTTCTTTGTTTGTTTCCCTTGGTCTAGGGCTCCCCTCTCTCTTGAGAAGACGGCTGCCGCCTCCATCATGGGGTCGGCGGAGACTTCCGCCACCACCCGTCGGATTGATCCGGCCGGCGACCTCTGGGAGGAGATAAAGCGGAACGCGCATGAGGCGCGCGAGGAGCGGGAAGCCGCCCTCCTGAAGAAGGCAGAAGCTGACAAGGCAGAAGCCGCCGCCATGAAGAAGCTGGCGGAAGCCGAGGCCGCCGATCCGGAGAAGCATGCTGAAGAAGCCGCACACCGCTAGTCGGCGGCGTTCGTCGTCCCTCTGAACTCTGTGCCGCCGCCACCAGAGTTCATGGCGCAGACTAGGGAAGTCGGCAACGAGAACCCGATCATGGAGAGGGACAGCGGCAACACCACCATGCTGGACGTGATCATGCCGCCACCGCCGCCGTCTGGGAGCGCGCCAGGCGGGCAACCGACGGACCCCCTGGCACCGCCAACTGAAGACGAGGTGGCGACGGGCCTGGCTCTCAAGGTCGGCACACTGACGCGCCGCCGTGTTGCAAAGGCGGCCTCGGTGCCATGCCCGCTGGAGGCTGGCGCCGCGAGCTCCTCGATCCCCGACACCGAGGCAAGGAGCGCCGCGCCCACTGGGTGGGTGCGGGGAGGCGGGATGGGCCCGTTGAACCGGGCGCTTTTGGACGTCCAAGCCAAGATCCTAGCCGAGGGCGAAGCCATCAGGAACTGCAACAAGGCGCATCTGGCGTCGCGAGAGGCCATCCGGGTACACTTCTTGCTTCTTTGCTTTGATTCTTGTAGTTCTTCATGGGGGCGCGCTAGCGCACCCACTGGGTGTAGTCCCTGAGTTTCGGGTCGGCTGCTGAGCAGGCGGCTCGGAACTCAAATTGGTGAGCTCCGAGTACTAAATATCTTTGCTTGTAGGATTATCATAACCTCCGCCCGGCCGCCTTCAACTCGAAGGTCCTGGAGTCGGATCAATGTGTTGCTGACTTTTCAGAGACCCAGAGTAAGTCTCCTTCTTCCTCTACGGGGGCGCGCTGGCGCACCCGCGGGCTATAGTCCCCGAGATTCGGGCCGACTATTGAGCAATCGGGCCGGATCTTCCTGGTGACTTCATATTTCTTTGCTGACTGTTGTCGTCTCTTTCTTTTTCACTTTTGGCATAAGCCAATGCTGTTCTTCAACGACAACTGGGCGAAGCCAACACCGTGCTTTGTGCCAAGGAAGTGGACTGTGGCAAGCTGGCCGAAGAGCGTGACCGCCTCATCACGCATCTGGCGGAACAGAAGGAGCTCCTCAAGAAGGCCCAGGAGGAGGCGGAGGCTGGGGAGACAAGACTCCTCGCTGAGTTTGCGGTCGAGCGCTCCGCCTGGATTGACAAGGAGATGGAGCTGACTTCTAGCTTTCACACGATCGAGGACATAGTCAATGGTGAGTTTCCCTTTCTTTCCTTCTTTGAACTCTCGGCTTGTTGGTTGACCCGGCTTCTTGTTTTAACTTTGGCTTTCTGCTTTCTGTTTTGGTAGACTTCTTCCCAGACCACTCGATTGCCGCCAACCAGGCCATCGAAGCTGATCGCGAAGGACGGAGAGCGGACGGTGCGCAGATCGCTGCCAACGCCCCCCGGACCCTTAACGAGCAGATCCTGGGCAACGAGGCCCGCCTATGGCCGGCCCACCGGAAGCTGCGCCGGCTTCAGCGTGTCGGCGCCCAGGCGGTTACCACCCTATGGCCCGACATGCCGGCACCGCACACACCCAGTCGGACTGCCGACTGGCTGGAGGTGGCGGCCAGCCATCTTGAGGCCTGGAAGAGCTCCTCGGCCCGGGCTGGAGCGCGCCGGGCCTTGGAGTTTGTCAAGGCCTGGTACCCTGGGCTAAGTCTGGCCTAGCTAGCCACATTCCGGCTGGAGGCTCAGGAGGAGTTGGCGGGCGTGGAGGATGAACTTGTCAGGCGCATGGCGTCGATCGCCGAGTACACCGACACCAACGTCTTCGTCCCGGAGAGGGTTGAAGACAACACCGAGGCGCCGCCGGAATGGTTCGGGCTGAACCCGGAAGACGGCGAAGACTCGGCAGAGGTGATTGACTCCAGCGGCAAGGAAGAGGGCGAGTCAGAGGAGGAAGGCAAAGAAAAGGCGCCAGAGGTCGGAGTGGGCGGCCAACGCCAGACCGACTGCGCTTCAAGCAATTAGTCGCGCACAACCGAGCCGGCTGTCTCTAGAGGCGACCAGGCGGAGACTGAGCAGCCGGCCGCTCAACCAACCGGCGCCGCCGATTCCTCCACTCCACTGAACCCTTCTGCCAATTCCTAGGCCGCTGGTTTATCTTTGTTTTGCCTGTCTATCTGTCTTAATGAACTTGTTAATTTTGCACAATTCCACTTGTGGGGTGTATCTTAAACTTGTGTTTTGACGATCGGCCAAGGGCCTTTGTTATGTAAATATTATTCCGAGTTCTATCTTTTCTTGCTTGCTGCTCTTTGGCTTTTTCCTTTGCCGCCTTCCCTTGGTTGTCGTCTTGCCAGCCGAGCAGCCACTCTGCGGATTGTGGCTGGGTCAAGTACTTAGCTACTTCTGGGAAGGCAAGTACTTCGCATTTTTAGAACATTCTAGCAAGTTGAGTAGAAAACGGCGGGCCGGATGCTCAACAGTTAGTCGTAAAAAGCGGGAAGTCATCTTAGACTATGCACATGCTTTGTGTCCTTAGCTATTTTTCATGTGGGCACCCTTTCTACCTTGCTCCCACCCACCACGCAGTCGCTCTGCAAGCTGCGGCTTCTTGCAGAAAAGGACTTAAGTGCCACACATTACTTGTCCGGCTGCAGGAAGCATTGCATAGTACAAGACGGCAAGTCCCCGGGCCGACTAGTCGAACCCGGTGCCAGGCGGCATAACAAAACAAATGACATACTCATAGGCAAAATTCTTATCATATAGATAAAAGAGGGCAGTCTCCGAGCTCTTCTTGGGGGACCCGGAGTCTTCGTATTTTAATACAAAAGGTCGCATGGTACATACTGCATCAACTGTAAAATCTTCAAAGGATATTTGCATTCCATGGCCACTCTGTCTCCTTGCCAGAGTTGTCCCTCTTGCATGCTCGAGGCTTCTGAGCATTGATCAGGTAGTAGGAGTCGTTGCCCAACACTTTGCTGATGATGAAGGGTCCTTCCCAAGGCGCTGAGAGCTTGTGCTAGCCGGCTGTTCGTGGGATCAGCCGGAGCACAAGGTCTCCTTCTTGGAAAGATCTCGGCTTGACCTTCTGCTTGTAGTATCGGCGTAGGCTCTGCTGGTAGATGCTGGACCGGCTAAGTGCCAGCAGCCGGCCCTCCTCCAACAGCTCGACGCCGTCTTGTCGTGCTTCTTCCGCCTCCTCTTCGGTGTACATGGTGACTAGAGGGGAGTTGAATTCTATGTACGTTGGGATGACGGCTTCGGCACCGTAGACGAGGAAGAAAGGCGTAAAGCCAGTTGACTTGTTCGGACTAGTGCGCAGGCTCCAGAGGACGGCTAGTAGCTCGTCGAGCCAGTAGCCGGCCGAACGCTCCAGAGGCTCGACCAGTCGAGGCTTGATGCCGGATAAGATGAGGCCGTTTGCTCGCTCCACCTGGCCGTTTGACTGCGGATGGGCGACAGACGCTAAGTCCATTCGGATGCCCTACGTCGCGCAGAAACAAGCCAATGCGCCTTTGGCAAAGTTTGTGCCATTGTCGGTGAGGATGCTGTGTGGTATGCCATATCGGATGGTGATGTTGGAGATGAAAGTCACAGTTGTTGGACCATTCAGCCTCTTGATTGGTTTGGCTTCTATCCACTTGGTGAACTTGTCCAACGCGACAAGCATATGAGTCATGCCACCTCGCGCTGTTTTGAATGGTCCCACCATGTCCAGGCACCAGACAGCAAAGGGCCAGGCAATGGGAATAGTCTTGAGTGCAGAAGCCAGCTGATGTGGCTTGGAACGGAACTTCTGGCACCCTTTGCATTTTTGGACCAAGTCCTTGGCATCTTCTAGAGCAGTCGGCCGGAAAAAACCATGGAGGAAGGCTTTGGCGACAAGTGCTCCTGAAGCCGCGTGGTGTCCACACTCGCCTTGATGGATGTCTTTGAGGATTGCTTGGCCTTGCTCTAGTTCGACGCAGCGCTGGTAGACACCGGTGACACTGCGCCTCACAAGCTCTCTGTTGACTATGGTGTACGCTGCCGCCTGGTGTTGCACTTGCCTGGCCGAGATCTCATCAGTCGGGAACTGTTTGTTCACCAGGAAATTGAGGATGGGCTGGGCCCATGAAGGTGCTACGATGTCTTCGACTATCAGGGCTGCAACTTGGACGAGGGCGGTTGGGCCAGGAGGCGGCGGGTTGGAGTCGGCAGCTGCCTGCTGGGTCGACGAAGTATCCGGGCCGATTGGTGCAGTCCCCGGGCTGGCCGCTACAGTCCCCGGGCCGGGTCTGAAGTCCCCGGGCCGGGTGCGACTGCCGCGGCCCCCGGGCCGCCTGCCAGAACTCCCGTGCTGGCCGCTGGAGCTCTCAAGTCGGATGCGACTGCTTTAGGAGGAGCCGGCACGAAGATAGAATCTGACTCTGGCGATGGCTCGACAGACACCTTGAGGAGGCGTTGAAGGGCGGCGCCGGTCAGTATTGCTTGACGGGTGGAACCGATTCGTGTAAGGGCATCTGCTTGCTCATTGTCGTTTCTTGGCACATGGAGAAACTCGCACCCTTCAAAATATCCATTGAGTTACTGTACAAGGAAGCGGTAGCTCGCCATGTTTGTATCTTTGGCGTCCCAATCGCCTGACGACTGCTGGACCACCAAGTCAGAGTCACCATAGCATAGGATCCGGCGAATGCCGAGCTCTTTGGCAAGCTGGAGCCCGTGAATGAGTGCCTCGTATTCGGCGACGTTGTTGGAAGCGGCAAAATGGATTTGCAGCACATATTTGAGCTTCTCGCC
Organism: Triticum aestivum; assembly: GCF_018294505.1. Lineage (NCBI taxonomy): Eukaryota > Viridiplantae > Streptophyta > Magnoliopsida > Poales > Poaceae > Triticum > Triticum aestivum. The sequence continues at coordinate 257,479,961 of NC_057797.1, forward strand.
TTTGGGAGAGGTGAGGATGATGCCGGCTCCCAAACCGGTGCGCATCTTGGAACCATCAAAATGCATCCGCCAATGGGCGGAATCAGGCGCAGGTGGCAGGTACTGCGTCTCGGCCCAGTCGATGAGGAAGTCGGCCAGCGCTTGTGACTTGATGGCGGTGCGAGGCTGGTAATAGATGGTGTAGGGGGCCAAATGTATGGCCCATTTGGCCACTCGGCCTGAAGCATCTCGGCTTCCAATGATCTTGGCCAGTGGAGTTGTGCAGACCATAGTGATTGGGTGCTCTTGAAAATACGGCTTCAATTTCTTGGCGGCAAAGTGCACGCCGTAGCACATCTTCTGGTAGTGCGGGTAGTTTTGCTTGGAGGTCGACAACACTTCACTCAAATAATATACCGGTATCTGGACTGGTAGTGCGTTGCCTTCCTCCTTACGCTCTACCATGATGACTGTGCTGACCACTCGGCTGGTGGCGGCGATGTAGAGGAGCATGGGCTCCTTAGGAGTCGGAGCCGCCAGAACAGGTGGAGTAGTCAACATCTTTTTGAGCTGGAGAAAAGCTTCGTCCGCCTTGTCGTTCCACTCGAAAAAAGTGGTCTTCTTCATGAGCTAGTACAGGGGAAGAGCCTTCTCGCCCAGCCGACTGATGAATCCGCTGATGGATGCCAAACAGCCAGTGAACTTCTACACATCCAGCAGTCGGGTGGGTACTTCCATCCTCTCGATGGCCTTGATCTTCGCAGGGTTCCACTCTATGCCGCGTTCTGAGACCAGGAATCCAAGAAGCTGGTCGGCTGGTACTCCAAAGACGCATTTCTCTAGGTTGAGCATGAATTGAAACCGACATAGGTTCTCAAAGGTCTCCTTGAGGTCTTCTAGCAGCGTTCCACGCTTCTCAGTCTTCACCACCACATCGCCTACACAAACGTGGGCATTTCTGCCGAGCTGCTTGAGGAGGCACTTCTGCATGCAACGCTGAAACATGGCGCCGGCATTCCTCAAACCGAACATCATGGTCAAGTAGCAGAAGGCTCCAAATGGTGTGGTGAAGGCGGTCTTCAGTCTGTCGGCGGGTTCAGCTTGATCTGGTGATATCCTGAATATGCATCCAAAAAACTCAAAAGCTCGCATCCGGCTATGGAGTCTATCACTTGGTCGATTCTCGGCAAAGTGAACGGGTCTTTGGGGCATGCTTTGTTGAGGCTGGTGTAATCAATACACATACGCCACTGCTTGTTTTTCTTCAGCACAAGGACTGGGTTGGCCAGCCATTCTGGAAAGAACCCCTCCATGATGAAGTCGGCTGCTAGCAGCCGGGCTATCTCTTCTCCAACGACTCTTCTCTTCTCTTCTTACAGGCGGCGCAAGGGCTTCCTGACTGGTTTGGCATCAGGCCGGACATGTAACTTGTGCTCGGCGAAATCCGTCGGGACACCCGGCATGTCTTTGGGGGACCATGCAAAGATGTCCCGATTCTCACGGAGGAAATCGATGAGCACGCCTTCCTATTTTCTGTCAAGGTTTGCACCTACGACATCATACCTCTCTGGGTGCTCCGGGTGCAAGGGAATCTTCTTGTCTCTTTGGCCGGCTTGAACAAGCCCTCAGCTTCCGACTCCTTGTGATCGGGCGACATCTTCGGCCGCTTGCCTACCATCGCCACAACCCGGTCAAGGAGCCGCTTCTCAGCTGCGATCACGAGGGACTCAGCCAACCGACTGCTCTCAGCCGCGCAGGCGGATGACTTCTTGTAGTCGCCGGCTATGGTCAGAATACCCTTGGAACTCGGCATCTTCATCTTGAAGTAGGCATAGTGGGGGACCGCCATAAACTTGGCCAGAGTGGGCCGGCCAAGCAGTGCGTGGTATGGGCTCTCAAGGTCCACCACCTCAAACCAAACTGGCTCTCAGCGAAAGTGATCCTTGTCTCCAAAGAGGACATCCATCTAGATCTTGCCGATTGGTGAGCAGGAAAGGCCAGGAACTATGCCATGGAATACAATCCGGCTGGACTGAAGCTGCCTTTGTTTGATTCCTAACTTCTCCATGGTATCTTCGTACAGGATGTCGATGCTGCTGCCTCCATCTATCAAAACTCGGGAGAAACGAGCAGCTCGCCTGTCCGTGGCAAAGGTGGCATCCAAAACCAGGGAATAGGAGCCGGGGTTGGGCATCACTTCTGGGTGGTCGGCTCTACTCCAGCTGATGGGCTTCTTGGACCAATGCATGAACTCTGGGGTCTCTGATGCTATCTCATTCACTTCTTGCTGTTGCAGCCGTCTACTGCATCGATCATCGGCCACGCTGGTGAACACGACATAGGATCCATGCTCTTCTGGGTACTCGTCTTGTATGGCTCTGCCTAGTCTGACCGCCGGTTGCTGGGGCAGAGGAGGAGGCGGCTGCTGCCTAGTAGGTGGAGGAGGCGGAAGGCCGTCTCCCTTGGCGATCCTGGTGAGCCAATGGCACTTTCGAGTGGTGTGATTGGACGGATTCACACCACTGTGGAATTTGTAGGGTGCATCAAGAGTCTGCTCATATGAGAAGGCGGGCAGCCAATTGGACTTGCCGCCCTTCGGGCGTTTGGACTGAGGCTGCCCATCCGGCTGCTGGTCCTCCACTGCTGCCACCTGCCGGCTTATGGAAGCCGGCTGTATGGCTTTGCGCTTGTTGTCTCTCTATTGCTGGCGTCGGCTGGTGTCTCTAGCCGGGGTTCGAGGAGCCTGATGGGCCACTTTGCCAGAGGCATCAACTTGGATCTCTGCCTTCATGGAGGAGTCGGTTGTGGCATATTTATCTGCTATGATCAGCAGCTCGTTGAGGGTCTCCGGTTCGTCGTAGAGGACTCAGTGCTTGAGGAGGGTGCCCTCTCGGCACCCAGCAGTGAAGTACTCCATGGCCTGCACCTTGTGAACACCCTCGCAAGAGTTGCGGAGCTCGGCCCAGCGCGCGAGGTAGTCGCGAGTCGACTTGTTGGGGCCTTGCACGAACAAGGAGGCTGGCGAGGCTTGGGCGGCCGCTTGTACGTGGTGGTGAAGTTGCGGATGAAGGCTTCGGTGAAGTCAACCCAACTGTTGATGCTACGGGGCTTCAAACTGTTCGCCATGTCTGGGTTGTGCCCTGGAGCATGAGCAGAACATACTTTACAGCGACGCGCTTATTGCCGTTTGCTATGCTGACAGCGGTGGAGTAGTCGACCAGCCAGTCATCCGGCTTCATGGAGCCGGTGTATTTGGGCATGTCTCTTGGGAGCGTGAACCCTTTGGGGAAAGGCTCGTCTCGAATGCGGGGGCCGAAACAGGGCGGGCCCAATTCATCTTCCTCTTCCAGCGCCAGGGACCAGTGGAGACGGTCGATCCGGTGGCGGGGGTCGTTCTCTCCGACACCCTCTCGACGGCCAAGGCAGTCGCCGAGTGTCGGGTGCTCAACAGGTGGCGGGGTGACGCGCCTTTCCCTCCGAAGGGGAGGAGGCGGACAGTCATCCCGTCGTTCCACTCCTCTCAGGCGGCCGTCTTGGTCGTGCTCAATGGTGATGTGAGTCCGGTTGCGCCTAGTAGTCGGCTCCTTATCTCTTCTCCCGCGGTCATCACCAGTCGGCGTCCGAGAGGTCCCGACTTGGTCTCGGCGGGGAGGAGGATCATCGTTTTGCCATTGCAGTTCCTCAGTGCGGCAGCTGGCCTCGTGCTACTCAGCTGCCGCATCGAGGTATACAATAGGTCTGGTACACAGCATGGCATACTTTATAGAACCTATGGCTGAGGCATAGGGAATGACTTTCATTCTCTCTCTATCTTCTGCCGTGGTCTGGTTTTGAGTCTTACTCAACTTCACACCTTGTAACACAGGCAAGAACTCCTTCTTTGACTGTTCCATTTTGAACTACTTCAAAATCTTGTCAAGGTATGTACTCATTGAAAAACTTATGAAGCGTCTTGATCTATCTCTATGGATCTTGATGCTCAATATGTAAATAGCTTCACCGAGTCTTTCTTTGAAAAAAGTTCTTTCAAACATTCCTTTATGCTTTGCAGAATAATTCTACATTATGTCCAATCAACAATATGTCATTCACATGTACTTATCAGAAATGCTGTAGTGCTCCCACTGGCTTTCTTGTAAATACAGGCTTCACCGCAAGTCTGTATAAAACTATATGCTTTGATCAACTTATCAAAGCATATATTCCAACTCCGAGATGCTTGCACCAGTCCATAGATGGATCGCTGGAGCTTGCATATTCTGTTAGTACCTTTAGGATTGACAAAACCTTCTATTTGCATCATATACAACTCTTCTTTAATAGATCCATTAAGGAATACAATTTTGTTTATCCATTTGCCATATTTCATAAAATGCGACAATTGCTAACATGATTCGGATAGACTTAAGCATAGATACGAGTGAGAAACTCTCATCGTAGTCAACACCTTGAACTTGTCAAAAACCTTTTTGCGACAATTCTAGCTTTGTAGATAGTAACACTACTATCAGCGTCCGTCTTCCTCTTGAAGATCCATTTAATCCCAATGGCTCGTCGATCAATGGGCAAGTCAATCAAAGTACATACTTTATTCTCATACATGGATCTGGGCTCATCATCGCTTCCTCATAGTTCATAGGCTCATCATGATCAAGTAACATGACCTCCAAAACAGGATTACCATACCACTCTGGTGCAGATCTCACTCGGGTTTACCTACGAGGTTCGGTAGTAACTTGATCTGAAGTTACATGATCATCATCATTAGCTTCCTCACTAATTTGTGTAGTAGTCACAGGAACAGATTTCTATGATGAACTACTTTCCAATAAGGGAGCAGGTACAGTTACCTCATCAAGTTCTACTTTCCGCCCACTCACTTCTTTCGAGAGAAACTCCTTCTCTAGGAAAAGGATCCATTCTCAGCAATGAATATCTTGCCTTCGGATCTGTGATTGAAGGTGTACCCAATATTTTATTTTGGGTATCCTATGAAGATGCACTTCTCTGATTTGGGTTTGAGCTTATCAGGTTGAAACTTTTTCACATAAGCATTGCACCCTCAAACTTTAAGAAACGACAGCTTAGGTTTCTTGCCAAACTATATTTCATACGGTGTTGTCTCAACGGATTTAGATGGTGCCATATTTAATGTGAATGTAGTTGTCTCTAATGCATAACCCCAAAATGATAGTGGTAAATCGTCAAGAGACATCATAGGTCGCACCATATCTAATAAATTATGGTTACGACGTTCGGACACACCATTACACTGTGGTGTTCCAGGTGGCATGAGTATTGAAACTATGTCACATTGTTTTAACTGAAGGCCAAACTCGTAACTCAAATATTTTACTTCTGCGATCATACCGTAGAAACTTTTACTTTTGTTACGATGATTCTCCACTTCACTCTGAAATTCTTTGAACTTTTCAAATGTTTCAGACTTGTGTTTCATCAAGTAGATATACTCATATCTGCTCAAATCATCTATGAAGATCTGAAAATAATGATACCTGCCGCAAGCCTCAATATTCATCGGACCACATACATCAGTATGTATGATTTCCAACAAATGTGTTGCTTGCTCCATTGTTCTGGAGAACGGAGTCTTAGTCATCTTGCCCATGAGGCATGATTCGCAATCATCAACTGATTCATAATCAAGTGATTCGAAAAACCCATCAGCATGGATTTTCTTCATGCGCTTTACACCAATATGACCTAAACGGCAGTGCCACAAATAAGTTGCACTATCATTATTAACTTTGCATCTTTTGGCTTCAATATTATAAAAATGTGTATCACCATGATCGAGATCCAACAAACCATTTTCATTGGGTGTATGACCATAGAAGTTTTTATTCATGTAAACAGAACAACAATTATTCTCTAACTTACATGAATAATTGTATTGCAATAAACATGATCCAATCATATTCATGCTCAACGCAAACATTAAATAACATGTATTTTAGGTTTAACACTAATCCCGAAAGTACAGGGAGTGTGCGAGGATGATCATATCAATCTTGGAACCATTTCCAATACACATCGTCACTTCACCCTTAACTAGTCTCTGTTCATTCTGCAACTCCTGTTTCGAGTTACTATTCTTAGCAACTTAACTAGTATCAAATACTAAGGGGTTGCTATAAACATTAGTAAAGTACACATCAATAACATGTATATCAAATATACCTATGTTCACTTTGCCATCCTTCTTATCCGCCAATTACTTGGGGTAGTTCCGCTTCCAATGACCAGTCCCTTTGCAGTAGAAGCACTCAGTTTCAGGATTAGGTCCAGACTTGGGTTTTTTCACTTGAGCAGCAACTTGTTTGCTGTTCTTCTTTAAGTTCCCCTTTCTTCCCTTTGTCCCTTTACTTTAAACTAGTGGTTTTGTTTACCATCAACACTTGATGCTTTTCTTGATTTCTACCTTCGTCGATTTCAGCATCAAGAAAAGCTTGGGAATCGTTTCCGTTATCCCTTGCATATTATAGTTCATCACGAAGTTCTACTAACTTGGTGATGGTTACTAGAGAATTCTGTCAATCACTGTTTTATCTGGAAGATTAACTCCCACTTGATTCAAGCGATTGTAGTACCCAGACAATCTGAGCACATGCTCACTCCTTCAGCTATTCTCCTCCATCTTTTAGCTATAGAACTTGTTGGAGACATCATATCTCTCAACTCTGGTATTTACTTGAAATATTAACTTCAACTCCTGGAACATCTCATATGGTCCATGACGTTCAAAACGTCTTTGAAGTCCCGATTCTAAGACGTTTAAGCATGTGCACTAAACTATCAAGTAGTCATCATATTGAGCTAGCCAAATGTTCATAACATCTGCATATGCTCCTGCAATAGGTTTGTCACCTAGCGGTGCATCAAGGACATAATTCTTCTGTGCAGCAATGAGGATAAACCTCAGATCACGGATCCAATCCGCATCATTGCTAATAACATCTTTCAACTTAGTTTTCTCTAGGAACATATCAAAAATAAAACAGGGGAGCTAAACGCGAGCTATTGATCTACAACATAGATATGCTAATACTATCAGGACTAAGTTCATGATAAATTTAAGTTCAATTAATCATATTACTTAAGAACTCCCACTTAGAAAGACATCCCTCTAATCTTCTAAGTGATCACGTGATCCAAATCAACTAAACCATAACCGATCATCACGTGAAATGGAGTAGTTTTCAATGGTGAATATCACTATGTTGATCATATCTACTATATGATTCACGCTCGACCTTTCGGTCTCAGTGTTCCGAAGCCATATCTGCATATGCTAGGCTCGTCAAGTTTAACCTGAGTATTCTGCGTGTGCAAAACTGGATTGCACCCGTTGTAGATGGACGTAGAGCTTATCACACCCGATCATCACGTGGTGTCTAGGAACGACGAACTTTGGCAATGGCGCATACTCAGGGAGAACACTTTTTATCTTGAAATTTAGTGAGAGATCGTCTTATAATGCTACCGTCAATCAAAGCAAGATAAGATGCAGAAAAGATAAACATCACATGCAATCAAAATGTGTGACATGATATGGCCATCATCATCTTGTGCCTTTGATCTCCATCTCCAAAGCATCGTCATGATTTCCATCGTCACCGGCATGACACCATGATCTCCATCATCTTCATCTATATCAATGTGTTGTCACATGGTCGTCTCGCCAACTATTTCTCGTGCAACTATTGCTATCACATAGCGATAAAGTAAAGCAATTATTTGGCGCTTGCATCTTATGCAATAATGAGACAACCATAAGGCTTCTTCCAGTTGCCGATAACTTCAACAAAACATGATCATCTTATACAACAACTTATATCTCATCACGTCTTGACCATATCACATCACAACATGCCCTGCAAAAACAAGTTAGACGTCCTCTACTTTGTTGTTGCAAGTTTTACATGGCTGCTACGGGCTTTAGCAAGAACTGTTCTTACCTACACATCAAAACCACAACGATAGTTTGTCAAGTTGGAGCTGTGTTAACCTTCGCAAGGACTGGGCGTAGCCACACTCAGTTCAACTAAAGTTGGAGAAGCTGACACCCGCTAGTCACCTGTGTGCATAGCACGGCGGTAAAACCAGTCTCGCGTAAGTGTACGCGTAATGTCGGTCTGGGCCGCTTCGTCCAACAATACCGCGGAACCAAAGTGTGACATGCTGGTAAGCAGTATGACTTATATCACCCACAACTCACTTGTGTTGTACTCGTGCATATTACATCAACGCATAAAACCTGGCTCGGATGCCATAGTTGGGGAACATAGTAACTTCAAAAAATTTCCTACGCACACGCAAGATCATGGTGATGCATAGCAACGAGAGGGGAGAGTGTTGTCCACGTACCCTCGTAGACCGAAAGCGGAAGCGTTAGCACAACGCAGTTGATGTAGTCGTACGTCTTCACGATCTGACCGATCATGTACCGAACGCACTGCACCTCCGAGTTCTGCACACGTTCAACTCGATGACTTCCCTTGAACTCCGATCCAGCCGAGTGTTGATGGAGAGTTTCGTCAGCACGACAGCATGGTGACGATCATGATGTTCTACTGACGCAGGGCTTCGCCTAAGCACCGCTACGATATGATCGAGGTGGATTATGGTGGAGGGGGGCACCGCACACGGCTAAGAGATCAAGATATCAATTGTTGTGTCTTTGGGGTGCCCCCTGCCCCTGTATATAAAGGAGTGGAGGAGGGGGAGGGCCAACCCTCTCTATGGCGCGCCCTAGGGGAGTCCTACTCCCACCGGGAGTAGGATTCACCCTTTCATAGTAGAACTAGGAGCCCTTCCAATTAGTAGGAGTAGGAGGGAAGGAAAGGGAAGGGAAAAGGAGAAGGAAGGAAGGGGCGCCCCCCTCCCTAGTCTAATTCGGACCAGCCCATGGGGAGGGGTGCAGCCACCCTTTGAGGCCTTTCTCTCCTTTCCCGTATGGCCCAATACGAATTCCCGTAACTCCCCGGTACTCCCGAAAATACCCGAATCACTCAGAACCTTTCTGATGTCCGAATATAGTCGTCCAATATATTGATCTTTACGTCTCGACCATTTCAAGACTCCTCGTCATTTCCGCGATCTCATCCGGGACTCCGAACTCCTTCGGTACATGAAAACACATAAAATCATAATATAACCGTCATCAAACTTTAAGCGAGCGGACCCTACGGGTTCGAGAACTATGTAGACATGACCGAGACACGTCTCCGGTCAGTAACAAATAGCGGAACCTGGATGCTCATATTGGATCCTACATATTCTACGAAGATCTTTATCGGTCAAACCGCATAAGAACATACGTTGTTCCCTTTGTCATCGGTATGTTACTTTCTCGAGATTCGATCGTCGGTATCTCAATACCTAGTTCATTCTCGTTACTGGCAAGTCTCTTTACTCGTTCCATAACACATCATCCCGCAACTAATTCATTGGTTGCAATGCTTGCAAGGCTTATAGTGATGTGCATTACCGAGTGGGCCCAGAGATACCTCTCCGACAATCGGAGTGACAAATCCTAATCTCAAAATACGCCAACCCAACAAGTACCTTCGGAGACACCTGTAGAGCACCTTTATAATCACCCAGTTATGTTCTGACGTTTGGTAGAACACAAAAGTATTCCTCCGGTAAACGTGAGTTGCATAATCTAATAGTCATAGGAACATGTATAAGTCATGAAGAAAGCAATAGAAACAAACTAAACGATCAATTGCTATGCTAACGGAATGGGTCAAGTCAATCACATCATTCTCTAATGATGTGACCCTGTTAATCAAATGACAACTCATGTCTATGGCTAGGAAACTTAACCATCTTTGATTCAACGAGCTAGTCAAGTAGAGGCATACTAGTGACAAATTGTTTGTCTATGTATTCACACATGTATTATGTTTCCGGATAGTACAATTCTAGCATGAATAATACACATTTGTCATGATATAAGGAAATAAATAATAACTTTATTATTGCCTTTAGGGCATATTTCCTTCACAAATGATGTTGGTAGTATTTTTGTGGGAAGGGCATATCAAGAGCTTAAAAACGATCCAAGGTACGTCAAAATTGGAGTTCAGATGAATTAGTTATGGGCAAAATAGAAATCAGCCGAAGTCTGAAATTGCATGTATTGGACGTCCGATAATGGATGGATGTTCGGTCGTCGGACGTCCGGTTGGCTCGGAAATCCACTATTTCAGCTCAGGTTTGGGGTTCCGGTCATCCGGTGGGTCGGGGTCAACGCAGGATTTGAGATCCGGGACGCGATTTTGGGCAGAATTTGGGGGGTTTTGGGGTCAAAATTGAAGAGATTTCGTGGATGGAAAGTGGGGAAACTTGGGGATATGCTAGTTCCACTGGAAACCAAGCAAATCCATGGATCAAAATCAACAAAACTTCATCAGACCAACAAATCACAAAAAATATTGGGGCTATATTTGGTGGGGATTTTCGAAATTGGGGAAGAACATAACAAAATTAGGCTAGAAAACAAGGGGGTAGGGGCTCCAAATTCGTGATCAACCTTGCTCTGATCCAAGATTATGTAGGATGGAAACCCTAGGGGCCAATCTTTCATGATTGGATCAGATCCTACGAAGAACACGAGGGGGAAAACACGAGGGGAAAGAGAGGAATCACTCAAATCAACAAGAAAGAATCACACATGTGCTAGATCCAAGTACCCGTAGAAATAACACGGTCCAAATCCAACAAAGGACGATACAAATGGTAACTAGTTCATCTCTGTGAGGAGGTCATGAGGGGTCATCCCATGAAGGGGTCTTGAATCCAAGGTGGATCTTCTCCGAAGAGGCTACAGTCTCTCTCGATGGAGTAGATCCGTATGCATGAGCAAAGCTCTATCTCAAATGAGCTAAACCTATGCTAACCCTCAAATGGAGGAGTATATATAGTCTAGGGCCATGAGTTGGTAAGTGAGGGATACATGGGCCTCGGCCCATTACTCTATGCACACACAGGCGTCGGTCGTGTGACAGGTTTGGGACATCTAGTGGCTCGTGAGGGTCCGGTCGTCCGGTACTTGTTGGACGTCCGGCGTTTTGGATCTGGATAGCCATCGTCGGATTTCCGGAGGCTGTCGGTCATCTGGGCGCCGATGGTCGCCGGACGTCCGGTCTTGGTCGGTCTTCCGAGCACTGTAGGTTGCCTCCGCCGAAGTTGTTCTGGCTGGTGAAGACTCCAGGAGTCGGACGTCCGATAAGGCTTGGTCGTCCGGTGGCTGTCGGACGTCTAGGAGCTGTAGCTTCCCAGCAGCTCCTTCTCTTGCTCCACGCGCTTGGTGTACTCGTCGTCTTGTCCATGGTCTCCCTCTTGGTTCCTTATCATGCATAGCACATATGTTTCAGGTAGTAGCCATGACTCATGTGTGGAAAGTGATGGTTCGGAGAGGAGCAAGTTCACCTTGTGTCCAATGGCATATACTTGAGATCTCATCTTATGTCTGATACATCTCCAATGTATCTATAATTTTTGATTGCTCCATGCTATATTATCTATTGTTTTAGACATTATTCGGCTTTATTTTCCACTTTTATATTATTTTTGGGACTAACCTATGAACCGGAGGCCCAGCCCAGAATTGCTGTTTTTTGCCTGTTTTAGGGTTTCGAAGAAAAGGAATATCAAACGGAGTCCAAACGGAATGAAACCTTCGGAAACTTGATTTTCTCATCAGATAAGATCCAGGAGACTTGGACCCTCCGTCAAGAAAGCCACGAGGTGGTCACGAGGGTAGGGGCACCCCCCCCTAGGGCGCGCCCCCTGCCTCATGGGCCCCTCGAAGCTCCACCGACGTACTTCTTCCTCCTATATATATCCACGTACCCCCAAACGATCGGGGACGGAGCCAAAAACCTAACTCCACCGCCGCAACTTTCTGTATCCATGAGATCCCATCTTGGGGCCTGTTCCGGAGCTCCGCCGGAGGGGGCATCGATCACGAAGGGCTTCTACATCATTATCGAAGCCCCTCCGATGAAGTGTGGGTAGTTTACTTCAGACCTACGGGTCCATAGCTAGTAGCTAGATGGCTTCTTCTCTCTTTTTGGATCTCATACAATGTTCTCCCCTCTCTTGTGGAGATCTATTCGATGTAATCTTCTATTTGCGGTGTGTTTGTTGAGACCGATGAATTGCGGGTTTATGATCCAATCTATCTATGAATAATATTTGAATCTTCTCTGAATTCTTTTATGTATGATTGGTTATCTTTGCAAGTCTCTTCGAATTATCAGTTTGGTTTGGCCTACTAGATTGGTTGTTCTTGCCATGGGAGAAGTTCTTAGCTTTGGGCTCAATCTTGCGGTGTCCTTTCCCAGTGATAGAAGGGGCAGTAAGGCACGTATTGTATTGTTGCCATGGAGGATACCAAGATTGGGTTTTTATCATATTGCATGAAATTATCCCTCCACATCATGTCATCTTGCTTAAGGCGTTACTCTATTTTTAACTTAATACTCTAGATGCATGCTGGATAGCGGTCGATGAGTGGTGTAATAGTAGTAGATGCAGAATCATTTTGGTCTACTTGTCTCGGACGTGATGCCTATATACATGATCATACCTAGATATTCTCATAACTATGCTCAATTCTGTCAATTGCTCAACAGTAATTTGTTCACCCACCGTAGAATACTTATGCTCTTGAGAGAAGCCACTAGTGAAACCTATGGCCCCGGGTCACTTTCTCATCATATCAATCTCCATCACTTTATTATTGCTTTGCTTTTACTTTGCTTTTACATTATTTCCTTTGCATCTTTATACCAAAAATACCAAAAATACCAAAAATATTATTTATCATCTCTATCAGATCTCACTTTCACAAGTTACCATGAAGGGATTGACAACCCCTAAGTGTGTTGGTTACGTTGAGCTATTGTTTTTGTGTAGGTACGAGGGACTCGAGCGTAGCCTCCTATTGGATTGATACCTTGGTTCTCAAAAACTGAGGGAAATACTTACGCTACTTTGCTGCATCATCCCTTCCTCTTAGGGGAAATCCAACGCAGTTCTCAAGAGGTAGCAATGTCCTCTTGGGGCTTGGAGAGTAGATGTAGTGTACATGGGGATGATCGTAGGATGCATCGCATCCAATATTCTCGCAGGGTGGTGCACGGTGAGTACGCCGATTACCTGTAGAAGCTTCAGGATCGTGCCGTCATGTGAGATGAGATGTGTAATGAATCAAACTATCTACGCTTGAGTATGCTTAATGACAGTTGAACTATGTACTTATGGTTGAACTATGCTTATGTACGTGTACGCTTATTATCTATGTATGAGTATGTTCAATCTATGTTTACTGATGTCAAACCATGGGATATGGATGCAACCTGTTCGGTTGATGGAATCTACATCTGTCTTGGTTTATTGGTCCCCTTTGTAATTGTCGGTGTTCTGGGAATGGGGGTCCCCAGACTTGCCTGCCTGCGGCCTGCGGCGTGGCTCAAAGGGGGGCCCAACGCGGCCCATCTTCATCAACACGGACCCAAGACCCTCGTGATGGGCCAAGCCTCGCGGGGCGGACGACACGGAGCTTCCTCAGGCACGGCCTCATCAGGCTGGCTCGCGAGGAGGCAGAGAAATCGAGGAGGGGTACCTCACGAGGTGCCCGTGACGCAAGCCATGACGACCAAGGGTGCCAGGTGGGCGCCAGCCTGCACAGTGTCCTCCTTTCCTCTTTGGTGCAAAGGGAGTAAGCGCAGGCGAGAGCATCAAGCAAAGGCACCCGTTTCGGTGCAACGAGACTAAGACCACCCCAACGGTAGGGAGGAAGTCATTGTGGAGCCCAAGCCAGCGTCACCACCAGAGTCTTTGGCAGGCGAGGACCAACTTTAGTCAGGATAAGTGTACCCGATGCTCCCCTTCAAAATGGCCAATTGTTGGCGCCCTTCCCGCTCAATATTTGGGAAGAGGCCCAGGGCCTTTGCCTATAAATAGGAATAGCCACCCCCAGGGGAAGGAGAAGAGAGATCATCAGGATAGGGAGAAGAAGAGAGATCATTAGGATAGGGAGAAGAAGAGAGATCATCAGGATAGGGAGGAGATGAGAGGGATGAGATAAGAGGAGAAGATCAGATTGGCAAAAGAGACAGAGAGAGAGAAGGGTGAGTGAACTCCTCCTAGTAGTTCATCGCCCCAGCCAAGAACAGACCCTCGCGAGGCTGTTCTTCCTTGTATTGCTCATCGTCATCAACCCAAGAGGCAATCGACCAAACCACACTGGAGTAGGGTATTACACCACAACGGTGGCCCGAACCAGTATAAACCCTGTGTCTCTTGTGTTGTTCTTTCCATAGCTTAGATCTTGGCGAGGCGGTGGGGTGCAGGTAGGTAGAAGGCGAAATCTCCGCGTGCACCCCAGTGTTCGAACCTCAAGGGTCTGCCGGAACCCGAAATCCGACATTTGGCGCGCCAGGTAGGGGTGCGACGGAATTCGTCTTCCAATGCCTCGTACTCCTCCGACCATCGCGTCCATGTCTGACGCTCGTCGGGCCCGCGCCGAGCGCCGAGCCGCTCTCGCCTCCCGCGTCGCCCAGTCGGCTCCCGTTGGCGGGCGTCCTTGCCGTTCCCCGTCACCTTCCATCAACGCCGGCACCGGCCCGGCGGGAAACAAGCAGCAAGCATCGTCTCAGCACCCGTCCGTGCGGCAAGACGGCCGCACCGCTACTCCCTCGCTCACCCCAGCTGGTTCTTTGTCCCGCGCGCTCCGCGCACCCATGGAGTCTCGAGCTGCGCTCATCACGACAAACGAGCTCCTGCGCTACCGTCCCGTCGATGACGTCTACGAAGAGTGGCTCGACCGCGTCACCGAGCTCGTCCGCGCCGCAGGGGGCTCTCCTGCGTCGTCCGTTCCGCTGCACCGCACCCCGCACTGCGCGGGCGACGATGCTCCGGGGGCGCCCCAGCCGCCTCCTCCTCAAGAAGGCGCCCAAGCCCCAAGGCGCGCGACCCCTGGGCGGAACCCGCTCCGTCAGGTGCCGACGCGGCAAGAGCAGAGCTGCCAAGAAATCCCTCGCCCGCAAGAAGCTGCCCAGGCGCTCCCTGCTCCAGCACGTCGTGACCATGCTCCTGCTCCTGCACGTCAAGACCCCGCGCTGCTCCCAGCTGCAGTGCGTGGGGACCTGCAAGACCAAGCTCTCCGTCACCCAAGGCCTCCTATGGCCACAACAGGCTGCCGTGCCTTCACCACCGAGCTGCACAGCGTCGCGTGGCCCGGCAAGTTCAAGCCAGACCTGCCTCCTCATTACGACGGCACGACCGACCCTGCAGAGTTCCTCCAGCTCTATGAGCTGGGAATCGAAGCTGCCAACAGAGACGAGAAGGTCATGGAGAACTGGTTTCCCATGGCGCTCAAGGACAGGGCCCGCACCTGGCTCCTGAACCTAGCTCCAGGCACGATCTCCTCCTGGGACGAGATGCGCACCCGCTTCATCGCCAACTTCCAAGGTACTCACGACCGGCCACCCACCATGAGCGACATGCGCGGCATCAAGCAACAACCCGGAGAGACCCTGCAGAAGTACATCCAGTGCTTCAACAACGCACGCCTCAAGGTTCCCAAGGTGACCGAGGAGGCCATCATCTCAGCCTTCTTCGACGGCGTGCGCGACGTCAAGATGAAGGAGGAGCTGGAGATGCATGAAGACCTGTGCACTTCCTTGGAGCTGTTCAACTTGGCGACCAAGTGCGCCAGGGCAGAGGAAGGGCGTCTCTCCCTCCTCGAGCTGCCTGCCGCAGACCCAGAAGAGAAGAAGCCCAAGGCCAAGGATGTGAACCGCAAGGGGGCTGTCGTGCTCGTGGCAGAACCAGACACCAAGCGGGGTGGAGATCAGCCCGAATCTTCCAAGGGCAGTCGGTATTGTGTGTACCACGACCTCCACACCCACAACACCAACGAATGTCAAGAGCTCCGAGCCATGCGAGAAGGAAGGATCGGCCGTCGGCCCGACCGCGGTGACCGGGGCTACGGTTGAGGAGGAGGAAGAAACGCAGGACGCTGGGAAGACCGCTGCCCGCGCCAAGGGTGGCGCGATCGACCTCGCGAGGATCACTGGCAAGACCTGCCTCGCGAGGGAGACTGGAGGGATCAGCCTCGCGAGGATCACCTGCAAGGCAACACAGGACTACCTCCGCTGCCGCCACAGCCAAGGAGAAACGAGGACCACCATCAGGATGAGGGGGCTGGGGGCTTCCACAAGCCGTGCGCGATCGCCTTCATCCTGGGAGGGGCTCAGGCCCCAGCCTCTCAGCGCATCTTCAAGCAGTTCGCCCGCGAAGTGAACGCAGTCCTCCCCAAGCTCGAAGCCACGCGCCCTCTGAGGTGGTCAGCGTGCGCCATCATGTTCAGCTCGGCGGATCAGCTCAAGTGTGCGGCCACAGCCGGAGTCCTCCCGATGCTTTGTTCCCCAATCATCAGCAACGTGCTGGTCACCAGGACCCTCATCGATGGCGGGGTAGGGCTCAACGTCCTGTCCGTGGAAACATTCAACAATCTCCAAGTGCCCTACAACCAGCTTCAGCCAACCAAGCCTTTCTCCAGAGTCACCGACGGCTCCACGGTCCCGATTGGTCAGGTCCGCCTCCCTGTCACCTTCGGGGCGCGCAACAACTACCGCACCGAGGTCATCGACTTCGACGTCGCTCACATTCGCCTGTCGTACAATGCCATCCTCGGGTACCCAGCGCTGGCCAAGTTCATGGCCGTAACTCACCATGGCTACAACGTCCTCAAGATGCCAGGAAGTGGCAGAGTCATCACGGTGCCCTGTGAAGAGAAGGACGCGGTGTGTTCCCTGGAACGAGCCTTTCAAGCCGCATCACTGGAAGACCCGGATCGCGGAAGCAGGAGGCTTCCCAAGGCCACCCCGAGAAGAAGAAGACATTGTTCGGCCAGGCTCCTTAGGAGGAAGGCCCCTCAAGGCCCGCGACAGCCCAGGGGGAACCTCCTTCCATCGCAAAGGAAAGCGCGCCCGGCGCCCTCCTCAGGCAGGGCTCGGGGGCTCTCCCCTGGAGGGCCACCGACCTGGCTAAGGTCACGAGGGAGGCGCTTGGGCACCACATGGAGGCGTGTTTCGAAGCACGTTTCCCTCAAGGAGTAAGGCAAGGAGGCAAGGCCATTCAGGAGCTACAGGAGTCAAGAGTCGTGAGAGGCGGCCGCCGCCTACAAGCTGTGGCCCCCCATCTAGGCGAGGATGGTGGGCTGCGCGACTGCATTGACATACCAGGGCTCAATCGAGTCACCTCTCTGGAGTGCCTCTGGCCCTCGCGAGTGGGGCACTGTGAAGGTCCACCCCAGAGCTACGTTCGCATGCCTTACGGCCTGCCGAGTGCGGCTACCACGTACCAGCGCCTCATGAGGGGCATCATGGAGGCTCAAGAGGCCAGGCGCTCCGCACCCCTGGTGGAGATGGAGATGGTCCGCGAGGAGCCACCAGCGCCTACGGATCCTCCCGAGGCCCCTGGGCCTGGGGGCTCGTGAGGAGCGGCTTCCGCAGCCCACCGAGTCTGCTACACCAACGCTGCTTCGTCCTCAACATCATCAGGTGACATCTTTCAAGTTTCATTTCCAGCTGGGAGCGCCCCCAGGGCTGCATTATTCCCAGGCCACGTGGGTCCGTCCCTGGGGCATGTATCCCTTTTATTTCATGTTGCTAGCTTACCTTGTTGGGGGCGCCCCTCGGGCTGCACCATCCCCCAAGTCGCTCGGGCCAGACCCAGTGGCATGTATCCCCTTTCGTGTTTATTTCTGGCTATGCGTTCGACCCACCATGCTTGATTATTTGATGCCGGTCCACGGCACCTCTTCTTCTCCATATTGACCACTTGCACGTTAAAGGGGGGGTACCTGAGCATCGTGACTCAGGGCTCTTACTGGCTCTCCAGCCCTCACCCTCTGGCCTTGTCCATGGCATCGTGACCTGGCATACCAGCGACGGCTGAGACAAGCTCGAGGGCCGGGACCCGAGGACGTAGAGTGCTGCCATCTAACAAAATTTGCAGGAACACATCACAAGATAAGGCCCAGTGCCAGGCGCAACCCGCCTAGAGGTAGGGCCCCGTGAGTCCCGCGCTGGCTCACGGGTGCCCAGATACACCTTGTCAGGCCCTACCGTGCCAGCCACGCGTCAGGGCAGGGTTGTACACGCCCCAGCAGCTCCTCCCGGGGGGAGCCCCCTCCCACGTACTAGTGGAAGCACCATGCTCCATGCTGGCTGACGACACTACCGAAGAGCGGCTATGCCCGTACACATACGGAAGCGCTATGCTCCGCGCTGGTGGTAAACAACTGAGGGTGGCCCCTGGGCTGCATTAACCTCAGGGAGCCCAGAGCTCAGTGTCTAGCCTCATCGTAACGCCTCCCCTCGGGAGTGCCGCGCGAGGGGGCTGGGCACGGGGGTTGCGCCTGGGTCACGCCTAGACGCACGCCACCAAGCCAACCCCCCCAGGCCTGGTTCGTCGCGCGTCTCCCCCCAAGCGGAGCCAAGGTATGAAGGCCGTTTGAGCATCAAGGGGGACTCCTGAGCATCGCGACTCAGGAGCCTAACTGGTCACGTAGCCCCTCACTCCTTGGTCCCGTCCGGGTTTCCGGTCAGGGCTAACGGCGGCTGAGGTATGCGCGGGGCCGGGCTCTGCAGACGTAGAACGGTAGATCCACCCACATCTCACCTCCCTACTTGTTGTTCATGCGCCAAGGGGGACTCCTGAGCATCGCGACTCAGGAGCCTAACATGTCATGTATCCCCTCACTCCTTGGTCCCGTCCTGGTTTCTGGTCGGGGCTAACGGCGGCTGAGGTATGCGCGGGGCCGGGCTCTGCCGGCGTAGAACATAAGCAAGTAGGAAGGAAAAGTGCAAACTTCAAGGAATTCAAAAGCAAGTATTACAGTCCACACTGTTATCTCAATGCCAAACGCAAGTTTAAACGCCTCCCCGAGGCATGATACATGTGCAGGAATTGAAAGCAGAACAGGAGCAGCAGGGTCGGCAGCGCCTCGCTTCGGCGGTGGAGCAGCGCGGAGTGGCTCCGCCTCATGGAGCAGCAGGGTCGGCAGCGCCTCGCTTCGGCTTGGTGCTGAAGGCCCGGAACTTCCCCAGCAGAGCCTCCGCGCGACCCTTCACGCCCTCGGCAGCGGCAGCGGCACGCTCGCCGCTTGCTGGCTCCAACAGGCTGTCGAGGTTGACGCTGGGATCGCGAAGGTAGATGTGGGTGAGGACCCGCGTCAACGCTGCAGAAGATAGGACACGCGCCTCGGCCTCGGCTGTGGGGCCAAGGCCAAGGGCGACATCTTCAAGAGCGCGAACCAGTAAGAGAAGCAGCTTGGCGGGGCTGTCCTCGGCACCAGCCGGCGGGGTCTCCAGGCCGCTATCGTAAGGCATCCTCAGTGAGGAGCGAGCCTTCGCCTCCATCTTCGCGAAGGCCACGCGGTCCTCGGCAAGAACCTGGGCCTTGTCGTCCAGCTCGACCTTCCTCGCCCCCAACTCCTGCTTCAGCGCGCCTAGGCAGTCACGGCGCCTCCTGAGCTTGGCCTCCTGGCCCGTGACGGCCGCCTCGTGAGCCTTCACGCTTTCTTCCTGCTATTGGCGAAGGCGGGCCTCTTTTGTGAGCTGGTCCCACAGGCCTTGCAGCTCGCCCTCCAGCACCTTGCAGCGACCACAGACATCGATCACCTCCCCCAGGGCTGCGTCACGAGCAGCCTTCGCCTCAAGGACGACCTGCCTCTCCTCATCGCAAGCCGTCGAGGCCTGGACCAGCGCCGCCCGAATCGAAGCGTCGGAGCGAATCCATCCTGAAGCCAGCTCCAAGCGCCCGGCCACCAAGCGAGGGTCGGTGCCAAGAAGATCCTGCCGCAGCTGGTCCAACTCAGCAACAGCAAGATCCAGAACGGCAGTCGGTGGAGTAGGAGGAGAAGGCGGCAGCGCGACCACAGCATCATGAGGCGGAGCTTGCTGCGCCCCAACGGCTTTGGTGGCGGCAGCAGCCAAAGGCACCTCGGGAGTCGCTTGGGCCATGGGGGCTGAGCTCGCCCCAGCCGGCTCAGCCAGGCCTCGCGAGGACGACCGGGCAGGAGAGGCCTGTGTGTCGCGGTCACCTTCCTTCGCGGGTAGAGGCGCTGCCCCGGATGGAACCTCGGGAGCTCCCTTCGGCTTCTTTGCTGCGGGCGCCAGCCTATCCAAGAGACGCGGACGTCAAGCCTCAGCAGCAGAGCAAGAAATAAATACAAGAATCAAGCGCTTACGGGTCGTCGCCAGTGAGCTCAGGCAGCCTCCGACCAAATTTGAAGCCTGAAAGCCGGCTGGAAGGGTCAACCTCGGGAAGCTCGGGAGCGGAAGGCACGTCTGCAGTCCGCCTCGGGGCCGGGGCAGACCCGTGGGAGATCAGCCCGGTCCTGTCCTTCTTCGGGATCGGGGGCAAGCTCCCGCCGCCCTGCTTGTCATCATATCGTCGTCATTGCTCGGAGAGAGGCGGAGAGCGCAGGACCTGCGCCGGGGGAGGGGATCCCTCGACTCTCCGTCAGTCGCCTCGGAGTCAGCCCTTTTTCCCACTCCCCTCCTTCCTCCTCTTCGCTGGAGTCGTCGGAGGACACGTCCACCGGTTCCTCGGGAGCCCCCGTGGGCAGGGCCCCGTCCCCGTTGAAGACGGGCATGGACTCCACTACCTGTTCCCAGTCGTCGCGGAGGAACAAGGGCGTAGGAGCGCCCTCCAACCTCGCCACATCGCCCCCGACCAGAGATTGGAGGACCGCAGTCAGATCTTCGTCGACCAAGGCCGTGGGGCTCGGATGAGGCCTCCACATCGGAAGTGAGTACTCCCGAAGCGGATCCAGCTGGTGCTCCAAGAATTCCCTCAGCAGTGACGCGCCGGTCAGCTTCGCCGCCGCCATGTTGGCCGGCCTCAGATCCGCGTCCATCTTCTCCAACACCAGCTTCGTGCGGGGGTCCGTTAGCTCCGCTCGACCCCAATCACCGGAGCTCGTGGGTTGCTCCGTGGGCAAGATCAGCCGAGGGTGGATGCGCCCAGCATCTGCCAAGACCCACTTGCTTCTGAAGCCCTCAATCCTCTTCCCAGGGTTCGAAATGGCAATGGCGCTACCATACGCGACGAAGCTCGCGCACGCGGAAGCAGGACCGCGAGAAGTCCGGAGGTAGAAGTAGTGGCGCAGCAAGGCCACCGAGGGCTGCACCCCTACGTGAGCCTCACAGTAATAGGCGAAGATTGCCAGGAGAAGGACGGAGTTGGGGTGGAGATGTAGAGCCTGTAGCTTATAATGACGGAGGACAGAGAAGAAGAACTCGGAGAAGGGAGGCACCAGGCCAGCAGCAATGGCGCTTACAAAGAGCGGATAGAAGGCGCTCCCTTGGCCCTTAGAGGTGGTGGAGCCGGCCTTGAACACCTTCGCCCCGTCAATGCCCTGCGCCGCCGCCATCCGGCGCAACCGGGTGAGGCTCGCCTCCGACGCATTCGGTGAATCCAGGGCAGACGAGTACCAAGCTCCGGCCGGGGACTGACGAGGCGCCATGGCTTCCTAGGTCACGCGGTCGGAGTAGATCTGGAAATTTTGGAGGAAGGAAGGAGAGGCACAGGAAAGGGGATCTGAGCAGCAACCGGAGAAAGCAAAATAAGCAAAGCCTAGGCAGATGCCGCTCCTTTATCAACACACGCGGCTTGCTGAGGCGCTCACGTCCAATCAACCTCCACGCGGCGCCCAAGGCCACAGGCTGTTAGGGCCCGTGGCGCTTCACCCTTGCCCTTTCGCATCCCTGCACGGCCGAGTCTGGGCCTGCCTTGGGCCCGGGGGCTACTGTCGGCGTTCTGGGAATGGGGGTCCCCAGACTTGCCTACCTGCGGCCTGCGGCGTGGCTCAAAGGGGGGCCCAGCGCGGCCCATCTTCATCAACACGGACCCAAGACGCTCGCGAGGGGCCAAGGCTCACGGGGCGGACGACACGGAGCTTCCTCAGGCACGACCTCATCAGGCTGGCTCACGAGGAGGCGAAGAAATCGAGGCGGGGTACCTCACGAGGTACCCGTGACGCAAGCCATGATGACCAAGGGTGCCAGGCGGGCGCCAGCCCGCGAAGTGTCCTCCTTTCCTCTTTGGTCCAAAGGGAGCAAGCGCAGGCGAGAGCATCAAGCAAAGGCAACCCGTTTCGGTGCAACGAGACCAAAACCAGCCCAACGGCAGGGAGGAAGTCATTGTGGAGCCCAAGCCAGCGTCACCACCAGAGTCTTTGGCAGGCGAGGACTAACTTTAGTCAGGATAAGTGTACCCAATATTCCCCTTCAAAATGGCCAATTGTTGGCGCCCTTCCCGCTCAATATTTGGGAAGAGGCCCAGGGCCTTTGCCTATAAACAGGACTAGCCACCCCCAGTGGAAGGAGAAGAGAGATCATCAGGATAGAGAGAAGAAGAGAGATCATCAGGATAAGGAGAAGAAGAGAGATCATCAGGATAGGGAGGAGATGAGAGGGATGAGATAAGAGGAGAGGATCAGATCGGCAAGAGAGACATAGAGAAGGGTGACAGAACTTCTCCTAGCAGTTCAACGCCCCAGCCAAGAACAGACCCTTGCGATGCTGTTCTTCCTTGTATTGCTCATCATCATCATCCCAAGAGGCAATCCACCAAACCACACTGGAGTAGGGTATTACACCACAACGGTGGCCCGAACCAGTATAAACCCTGTGTCTCTTGTGTTGTTCTTTCCATAGCTTAGATCTTGGCGAGGCGGTGGGGTGCAGGTAGGTAGAAGGCGAAATCTCCGCGCGCACCCCAGTGTTCGAACCTCAAGGGTCTGCCGGAACCCGAAATCTGACAGTAATTTGTGTTAAATTTTGACCAAAGGTTTAACTGACAAAATGTTAGTGCAGGCCAGGGAAAATTGTATCGTTGGATAGGTATTTGAGCATAGTATTCAATGATATAATTTTTGGTGACATGCATAAACATTTCTTAGTTCAATATTTGGTCAAATTTTGGTAAAATTTACAAAGGGGGACCAATATACCAGGAAGGAGGTAGCACGTCAATAACACACGGTTCCCAAAATTGGAACCGTCTGCAATGACTTTCATTTTGCCTATTGCATCAATCACACACGGTTCGCTCTAGCAAACCATCGCCTTCAAAATTCTTTGTGGGACAGAAAACCCTCACCACCCAATTCAAAAAATAACAAAGAAAACCCTCACCATCCCCACGTCACAAAAACCCTCACCTCATCCGCCACCCCCTCAGGCCCCCATTCACACCTGCACAAGCTCCTCCCAGTCTAGTCCATGGCACCGCCTATCACGGCGGTAAACAGTTAGCTCGGCGCCTGCTGTCGCCAGGATGCCAGCAAAGCCCACCGCATTTCTCCACTTCTGCTTGCCGCCGCCTATCGCCATCGACTTTCTCGACGCTGCTCGTGGTCGACCCAGCTCCGCTCGATTGGGGAATCTGCCGTACTGAGGGTTATTTCTCATGGATGAAAATGTAACTAATTTAGTGAGATATTATCTCATCTCTTATCCCAGTTCATCTGCCTCCATTAATCACCCGGCGGAAATCACCGTGAATTCATTTTTATTCGAGTTGTTTTGAGGGTTTTCTTTCATTCATAGAATGTACAGTGCGCTGACACATCAGGACTTTGCGACCTCCGCCTGAGATTCCATCTCATCGTACCAGATAACTTGAGGATGTGCACAGTCTGTTCAATCTCACCCTAAATCAGTTGGCATGGCCTACTTTCCTGAACATATTCTAAATATTGCTACATTTGGATAAAAGGCTCCACATGCACCATATACATCAAAGGGGATTCTTCCCCTCTTATTCCTATATTAGGAAAATTAGTGATGTATTATTCTTTCGATTTCTCTCATATTTCCATGACATCATGTTTACCCTATATGCTTAATTATTCATTTTTGTCCTTCGATTTCAACTGTTGTATAGTTCTTTCAATTTGGGACCATATTTGCATATTGACATATTTTCTTTAACTATCCTACCATTTTCTGCAGCGCATCCCTTGTTATGCAACAGATTATGTAGTGCACAATCTTTCCCTTTACAGAGATTAAGACTGCACGAATGTCATACTGCACACAAAACATGGATTTACAATCGTTGCTACTGTAAGACTTGATGAATGTGGTGACTCCTATTTTGGCAATGTCTTTTGGAAAGAAATTTCTAAGTTTCATGTACTGAAAGATGGCACTAAAATTGCACTACACATAAAAGGGCCTGGTCATGCGATATATGATAACTTCCCCGACAAAATCATCTGTCCAGACTTTGTTCAAAGTAAGTTTTCTTTTCAACTATCTGCATGTTGACTTACCCAGCAATGTCAAATGAATTGTGTAGTATTTAAGCAACCAACTATTATTCCCTTTTCTGACTATATTCCTACCTAATAACTTCTAGTTACCAATACACTTTTCTATTGCCATGTTTTAAGTAAATATTCCCTGTACTCCCTTTTCTATCAGAAAGCGCCACTGACAAGGAGACTCCGGAGGTGGAGAACGGGGCTGCCAACAAGCGGAGGCGGGGCAAGCTAGAACCGCAAGCGACTCCAGCAGGCCTAGACTTCATCAGTAGCCTTCCCCATGATATGTTGACAGTCATCATCTCCCTATGGAAGTCCAACCCTCTTGACCTCATGGACACCCACGAGCTCTGCCATGGCTATCACAAAAGCTTGGATCCGTTCTCCAAGAACCTCGGTAGTCACCTTGGCCCAACCAGAGGCCTCAGAATGGGCAAGTTCCGTTCCAATGGCAAGGACCGAGCCAAGCTTGATGACTGGTTCTGATCCTCCGCCCTATATTAGCTCTAGGAGCTCACTTTTGATGATGGGCATATGTGGTCGCTACCAACGTCCGCACGCCACCTTGCACCTACGTTGTGCATCTCCAAGTTCAGGAACTGTCATCCCCCCCTTAATAACGCGCCCGCTCTTATTCTACCACGACTGAAGCACCTCATGCTCGTCGATGTCTTCCTCTCAAACGGTGACATGGAGCGCCTGGTCCGTGGCTGTACTGCACTTGAGTACCATCATCTTCAGGTGATCAATGTGTTGAGTACCTTCTACATCACCTCCATGACTCTCCGGACTATTTATGTGTGTTGTTGGTGCGGAAGGAAGACATCACAAGATGTGTACCATGGTATGGTCATTGAGGACACACCTGCACTTGAGAGATAACTTGTAGTTCATCAAGAAGGTCCAACAAGAATCAATGTCATTTCTGTGCCGAAATTGACATTGGTGGGCTACTCGTCTGAAAAATACTCCAAACTTGTTATTGGATCCACACCCATTCAGGTACAACAACCGCCTTCTACCTCCGCTTCTACAAGTTAACATTATTTCTAATCTGGAAGATGTTTGTTCGTCTGTCATTCAGAAAATGATTCTGACAAGCTTGACCCCGAAACCTCGCACAGTGAAGGTCTTGGCACCAGAATCTATCGGCCCCAACCTGGAGCAAGTTGTCAGTTTCCTGAGATGCTTTTCCTGCCTGGAGGAGCTATATATCGAGGTGATGTTCCTTTCCTGTTAAATGTTAACCATAAGGGAGTTCAATTTGTGACACCTTTTTCCATGTTAACAATGACGATGTACTATGATTTCTAAATGATTCTTTTGAAGGATTTCAGTACATACATGTTCCCTCCCATATGGTTACAATCAATAAGCATTTCTCCTTTGGATTCATCTGTACTTGTTTTCTTAGGCAACTTTTCATCCACTCCAACCTCTTGTGAAAAAGCTGCATTTTTCTAGAATGTTATCAAATGCCCATGTTAATCATGTCACATCAAAGATGGCATGTTAGTGCATTTTACAAATCCTGCAAACCAAATAGGCATGCAGTAATGTTCAAAACTGCATGTAGGCACTAACATGTTTTCTTCTTTTGCAGATAAGATTAGGCACAGTGGTGGATAATGTGATACAATATAACAATCACGTTGAATGCCTAGATCTGCATCTCTCAGAAATTACTTTGAACTCGTACTGAGGGACCTTACCGGAGATTATATTCGCCTTATTTGTTCTCAGAGCAAGGGTGCTGTAGGAAATGAGGTTTTTTCTACATTTATTTCGCAAAAATGAATGGTTTGTTGATCAGCGCCGGCGCCTGCGGAAGAATGGAATAGGCTCCAAAAATTCTGAATTAATTTGGAACTTCAGATGACAGAGTAATCGGAAGTCATCATGTCAACCCCATACATGACTCCTTAGTGGCTGACCCCTTTGCAAAAATTGTGAGGTTTCGAAACCGGACTTAGAAGTGGTAGTATTAGTTTGAACCTCTCTGATATCCATGTTTAGCGGATCAGCGCGAGCGTTTGTAGCTGATGAGCTGAATATCATTTCTAATATCAGTTTGAACGTTATAATCTTCGAATTTGAGCCATATAACTCTGGAATTTGAACCTTGTAATATTTCCACCTTTTGAGGTACTATCGTTGAAATGGCACCGTATGAGACTCGTATATTGGTAGCACTATTTTGTCCACTGTGTTCCCTATAGAGCGCAGAATTAATTATCGCACTCGAGTGTCCATCATCACCCTTCTGTGTAACTTTGACCTTATCACCCATGAGTAAACTTATGACCGAAGTCATTCCAAACACTTAGTTTTTACAAAGCTTTTTGCCAATAAACGCCCATGATTTGTCCCTCTTCTAGCCGACGCGTGGCCAAACTAGCCGGGCGGGAACCTTGCATAGTAAATTGCGTGGTAGCGCGGGAATAGGCTCGCCGATGATAGATTTGGCGCCTCTTCGAGCCCATGCGTGCGGTGCGGTGTTGTCAAGCATGCACTAGAATCCTCCACAATGAACACCGTGAAAAGACATGACGATTATAGGCTAGCCGGCCCCCATTTATTACAGGCTAGTCCAGCCCCCACTGCGGAAGAATGGAATAGGCTCCAAAATTTCTGAATTAATTTTGGAACTTCAGATGACAGAGTAATCGGAAGTCATCATGTCAACCCCATACATGACTTCTTAGTGGCTGACCCCTTTGCAAAAATTGTGAGGTGTCGAAACCGGACTTAGAAGTGGTAGTATTAGTTTGAACCTATCTGATATCCATGTTTAGCGGATCAGCGCGAGCGTTTGTAGCTGATGAGCTGAATTTCATTTCTAATATCAGTTTGAACGTTATAATCTTCGAATTTGAGCCATATAACTCTGGAATTTGAACCTTGTAATATTTCCAGCTTTTGTGGTACTATCGTTGAAATGGCACCGTATGAGACTCGTATATTGGTAGCACTATTTTGTCCACCGTGTTCCCTATAGAGCGCAGAATTAATTATCGCACTCGAGTGTCCATCATCACCCTTCTGTGTAACTTTGACCTTATCACCCACGAGTAAACTTATGACCGAAGTCATTCCAAACACTTAGTTTTTACAAAGCTTTTTGCCAATAAACGCCCATGATTTGTCCCTCTTCTAGCTGACGCGTGGCCAAACTAGCCGGGCGGGAACCTTGCGTGGTAAATTGCGTGGTAGCGCGGGAATAGGCTCGCCGATGATAGATTTGGCGCCTCTTCGAGCCCATGCGTGCGGTGCGGTGTTGTCAAGCGTGCACTAGAATCCTCCACAATGAACACCGTGACAAGACGTGACGATTACAGGCTAGCCGGCCCCCATTTACTACAGTAGCCAACCTTTCGATCGTGCCCCACCATTGCAAGAAGCACACCCACCACGATAAATTCTTAGAGGGTATCCTGCACGGCTCCAATGGCGCTCCGAGCGGATGCGGAGGATGAGCAGCAGTTCACCATGCATGCCGTGGTGGACACCCACAGAAGGTTCATGGACCTCTCGATGGTATACACCAATGACCCGTTCTGGGTGGAGCACTCCATCCACATCATGGAGCTGTTGCTTGCCGAGGAGAAGCACAAAGTGGTCGGGTTTGACCTCGAGTACACCCACGCTCGTGTCGGGTCTCGTCCCAAGGTCATCGTTGCCCAGATGTTCATGCGCCACCATGTCCTTGTCTACCACTACTGCCTGGCCACAAGGCCTTGCAAGTCTTTCACTAGGCTTGTCAACAGCCCCCACTACATTTTCGCTACTGTAGGCATCACCATCGATGTAAATGCGGTCGATAATTCGGGCATTGCCTGCCAGAATCTTGTTGACATCCAGGGCCAATACATGATTTGGGGCAGCAAGGAGCATGAGAAGGACTCACTAGTTCACCTCTCCGAGGCCATCATCGACCCCTACTATAGAGACCTGAAGGATTTGTGCAACAAGGACAAACGTGCCTGGCACTCGGCCTGGATGGAGAAACTCGACAATGCTCACGTCGTGTACGCAACCAAGGAGGCGTACACGAGCTACAACATGTACAGGCAGATCATTGATATGAGGAAGTACCTCCTTCCTGAAAACTGCCAGGGATCCAGCCGGAAGCAGAGCAATGGAAAGCGTCATTGCAACAATAAGTAGATGATTAGATCCTCATTTCTCCTACTTTAGTATGCATGTAATTGCTTACTTTGGTATGTGGAAATGTTATCTATGTAGTCACTTGTGTAATTGTATGCTTAATTTGGTTATGCAATGCTGTCTTTTTAAGTATATATGTTGATGCTCCGTAGATAGAGCATAGATGTTGTGCGGACAAAGAAAATCACATCGCACGTGGACTAAAGAATGGAACCTGTCTGTAATGCTTTAATCAATCACTCACAATTGTATACCAGCAATCGTTTGCTCACAACACACACGGCTAGTTAGCAGTAATCATCTGTGTTGTTACGGTCTTCGCACACGTTTCCGATTATAGACCTGTTTGCTGCGTATCACACACATCTTTGTTAAGTTGAACCGTTTATGTTCTCATGTCTCAACACAAATAGTTCATCCAAGTGAACTGCATGCCGTATATCTCACACACCTTGTGTTGGATGACCGTTTCTTTGTGTTGCCTAATCACAAACAGTTCATCTGAGTGAACCATATGCTATATATCCCACAAACCTTCATCTGGCTGCCCATTTCTTTTGTTCCTCCTCATCGCAAACAGTTAATTGAGCCGAACCGTATGCCCAGCATCACACACACAACTAAAATCTGAACCGTGTTTGATGCATCCTCCATCTAAAACGTTTTGCACCTTTTGACGGGTTTTTTACACCACTGATTGCGATTATGGCATCGCACATAGTTTCTTCGAAGGGTCTCTGATCGTAGTGTTTTGTTAGTAGCATCATCCAGTAGGGTAGCTAATTATGCCATTTTTGAGTTAACTAAGCATATTATGCCATTTTTGACATAAGTAAGTTAAGTGTAGGTTTTTATTGAGCTAACCCAGGTAACTAAGCATATTTGAGCTAATTTTGCATTTTAGAGCTAACTTAGGTCATTTTGGAGCTAACTTAGGTAAAATTGATCATTTTGGAGCTAATTAGGCTTATTATATCATTTTCGAGGAAAATAAGCTAACTATATGACATATATGAGGTTACCAAGATTGTTATGCCATTTCAAACCTAAGTAAGCTAATTATGCCAGTTTTTACATAAGTAAGCTAAGTTTATGTCATTATTGAGCAAACCTAGGTAACTAAGCATATTAGAGATAACTTAGCATGTTAGAGCTAACTTAGGTCATTTCGGAGAAAACAAAGCTTAGTATAGATCATTTTGGAGCTAACTAAGCTAATTATGTCATTTTGGAGGAAGATAAGCAATGTCTAGGTCATTATGGTATGCATTTTGGGGAAAATAAAGCTAAGTCTAGGTCTTTATGCATTTCGTGAGCAGAACACTATGGAAAACTTAACGTCATCACGGAGGGGAAGGACCGGTCGGGTTTGCTCCAGTGCCCGACGGAGAAGGACCAGTCGGGGTTGCGCCAATGCAAGACGGAGAAGGATCGGTCGATGCTTGTCGGGAGGCATCCTGCACCAAAGGTCATTTGCAATGTCTCGTTAGCATGACGCAACTGAAATGTGAATACTAGTAACTAATGATCATTCAAATGAAACTCACCGTGTCCGCTATACTAATATGGGGCAACGACGGAGGGGTCTGACCATTTTTCTCACACACGGACTACACATTTTGTTTTCATGAGTCAGTCATATTAGTTAGGAATGAAATGAACATTACGTGCATGATTTGGCTAGTATGCAGGAGAAACTTACCACGAGGAGCTTGTATAGGGCCCGGTGAGACGCGCCGTTCCGGTTCCTCTCCGCCTCCAACAAACTAGCCGTCCTCTCCACCAGCTCCCTCTCCCTCTGCTTAGCCTGCCCGTTTGCCTCCGCCAGAAGCTCCTGGGCCCTAGCCTCGATGGAGAGCTCCATTTTTTTGACCTGGTACCGCAGGGTAAAACACCCCACAGCTCTTGTAATTATTATATATTGTACAAGATACAAGGTATGTACATAAAAAAAGAATAGATTCTAAAGCTAAGACAATACAAAGCTCACCTCAAGGTGGCAAAAAAGCAATCCATCTAAGAAGATCATCCTTATACTTATTTTTAATCCTATGGGCAAGCAAAGAAATGTCATGAATAAAACATGCTCTGCACCTTCTAAAGGAAGGGTTTATGTTCCTGAAGACTATCATTCCTCACAGACCAGATATTCCAACAAGCAAGAAAGACCACTTCAGGAAAGAAAGGTTTCTGAAAGTCCCTTCTTGCAGCATAAGCAATGGTAGGACGACACGGTATCTCAGGATCGGAGCTCGTCTGGTGCTTCTTGATCTCCCGGAGAGTTCTAGGACAACGTATGAGTCCATCCCCAATGGCTACCGAGCCATGGTACCTTGATAACCCAAAAGTATAGGGGATCATTTGTAGCCTTTTTCGATAAATAAGAGTGTCAAACCCAACGAGGAGCTAACGGCAGAACAAATATTACCTAAAGTTCTATAGACCACCGATACAACTCTACGCACACTTAATGTTTGATTTACCTAGAACAAGTATGAAAATATTTTTCAAGAATAAATCTACGAGTACTTTGCGAGAATAAACTACGGATAAATTGCAAGGTAATAAAAGTTGATAGCTTTTGTCAACAAGTCATCTGTCCCTAGGCAATCGATACCAAGTACCGATAATCATTTTGGCAATTTTATATGAGGAGAGGCATGAGCTAACATACTTTCTCTACTAGGATCATATGCACTTTGTTGGGGAACCCAATAATTTCAAAAAAAATCCTATGCACACGCAAGATCATGGTGATGCATAGCAACAAGAGGGGAGAGTTTCATCGACGTACCCTCGTAGACTGTAAGCGGAAGCGTCATGAGAACACGGTTGATGTAGTCGTACGTCTTTATGATCTTACTGATCCAAGTACCGAACATACGGCACCTCCGAGTTTAGCACACGTTCACCTCGGTGACGTCCCACAAACTCCGATCCAGCAGAGCTTTGAGGGAGAGTTCCGTCAGCGCGACGGTGTGATGACGGTGATGATGATGCTACCGACGCAGGGCATCGCCTAAGCACCGCTACAATATGACCGAGGTGGATTATGGTGGAGGGGGGCACCGCACATGGGTAAAAGATCAACTAGTCAACTTGTGTTTGTTGGGGTGCCCCTTCCCCTGTATATAAAGGAGCAAGGGGGGAGGCCGGCCGGCCCTAGCAGGGCGCGCCAGGAGGAGTCCTACTCCCACCGGGAGTAGGATTCCCCCTTTCCCTAGTTGGACTAGGAGAGAAGGAAGGGGGAGAGAGGGGAGAAGGAAAGGGGGGCGCCACCCCCTCCTTGTCCAATTCATACCAGAGGGAGGGGGCTCCTGGCCTGCCCTAGTCTCCTCTCTCTCTCCAATATGGCCCAATAAGGCACATACATTTACCAGGGGGTTCCTATAACCTCCCGGTACTTCGGTAAAATCCCGATTTCACCCGGAACTATTCTGATGTCCAAATATAGGCTTCCAATATATGGATATTTATGTCTCGACCATTTCGAGACTCCTCGTCATGTCCATGATCCTATCTGGGACTCCGAACTACCTTCGGTACATCAAAACACATAAACTCATATTACCGATCGTGCGGGCCCTACGGGTTCGAGAACTATGTAGAAATGACCGAGACTCATCTCCAGTCAATAAACAATAGCGGAACCTGGATTCTCATACTGGTTCCTACATATTCTACAAAGATCTTTATCGGTCAAACCGCATAACAACATATGTTGTTCCCTTTTTCATCGGTATGTTACTTGCCCGAGATTCGATCATCGTTATCCTTATACCTAGTTCAATCTCGTTACCGGCAAGTCTCTTTACAGGCTCTGTAATGCATCATCCCGCAACTAACTCATTAGTCACAATGCTTGCAAGGCTTATAGTGATGTGCATTACCGAGAGGGCCCAGAGATACCTCTCCGACAATCGGAGTGACAAATCCTAATCTCGATACATGCCTACTCAACAAGCACCATCGGAGACACCTGTAGAGCACCTTTATAATCACCCAGTTATGTTGTGACGTTTGGTATCACACAAAGTGTTCCTCTGCTACTCGGGAGTTGCATAATCTCATAGTCATAGGAACATGTATAAGTCATGAAGAAAGCAATAGCAACAAACTAAACGATCACCATGCTAAGCTAACGGATGGGTCAAGTCAATCATATCATTCTCTAATGATGTGATCACGTTAATCAAATGACAACTCATGTCTATGGTTTAGGAAACGTAACCATCATTTATTCAACGAGCTAGTCAAGTAGAGGCAAACTAGTGGCACTATGTTGGTCTATGTATTCACACATGTACTAGGGTCAATAATCTAGATTACATAGTAATGATTCTAACACCCATGGAGTCTTGGTGCTGATCATGTTTTGCTCGTGAGACAGGCCTAGTCAACGGGTCTGCAACATTCAGATCTATATGTAACTTGCAAATCTCTATGTGTCCCTCCTTGACTTGATCGCGGATGGAATTGAAGCGTCTCTTGATGTGCTTGGTTCTTTTGTGAAATCTGGATTCCTTTGCCAAGGGAATTGCACCAGTATTGTCACAAAAGATTTTCATTAGACACCTAGATCAGATATGAAATCCTTCATCCAGACTCCTTCAGTTGTTGCTTCTGAAGCAGCTATGTACACCGCTTCACACGTAGATCCCGCCATGACGCTTTGCTTAGAACTGCACTAACTAACAGCTCAACCGTTCAATAAAAACACGTATCCGGTTTGTGACTTAGAGTCATCCAGATCAATGTCAAAGCTTGCATCAATGTAACCATTTACGACGAGCTCTTTGTCACCTCCATAAACGAGAAACATATCCTTAGTCCTTTTCAGGTATTTCAGGATGTTCTTGACCGTTGTCCAGTGATCCACTCCTGGATTACTTTGGTGCCCCGCTGCTAAACTAATAGCAAGGCACACATCAGGTCTGGTACACAGCATTGCATACATGATACAGCCTATGGCTGAAGCATAGGGAACATCTTTCATTTTCTCTCTATCTTTTGCAAAGGTCGGGCATTGAGTCTGACTCAACTTCACACCTTGTAACATAGGCAAGAACCCTTTCTTTACTTGATCCATTTTGAACTTCTTCAAAACTTTATCAAGGTATGTGCTTCGTGAAAGTCCAATTAAGCGTCTTGATCTATCTCTATAGATCTTGATGCCCAATATATAAGAAGCTTCACCGAGGTCTTTCATTGAAAACTCTTATTCAAGTATCCTTTTATGCTATCCAGAAATTCTATATCATTTCCAATGAACAATATGTCATCCACATAATATTAGAAATGCTACAGAGCTCCCACTCACTTTCTAGTAAATACTGGCTTCTCCAAAAGTTTGTATAAAACCATATGCTTTGATCACACTATCAAAATGTTTGTTCCAACTCCGAGATGCTTCCACTAGTCCATAGATGGATCGTTGGAGCTTGCACACTTTGTTAGCTCCCTTTGGATCGATAAAACCTTCGGGTTGCATCATATACAACTCTTCTTCCAGAAATCAATTCAGGAATGCAGTCTTTACATCCATTTGCCAAATTTCATAATCATAAAATCCAGAAATTGCTAACATCATCGTAGTCAACTCCTTGAACTTGTTGAAAACCTTTCGCAACAAGTGGAGCTTTGTAGACAGTAATATTACCGTCAGCGTCTATCTTCTTCTTGAAGATCCATTTATTCTTGATGGCTTGCCGATCATCGGGCAAGTCAACCAAAGTCCACACTTTGTTATCATACATGGATCCCATCTCAGATTTCATGGCGTCAAGCCATTTGGCAGAATCAGGGCTCATCATCGCTTCCTCATAATTCATAGGTTCGTAATAGTCAAGTAACATGACTTTCAGAATAGGATTACCGTACCACTCGCATGCGGATCTTACTCTGGTTGACCTACGAGGTTCGGTAGTAACTTGATCTGAAGTTACACGATCTTCATCATTAGGTTCCTCACTAATTGGTGTAGGATTCATAGGAACAGATTTCTGTGATGAACTACTTTCCAATAAGGGAGCAAGTACAGTTACCTCGTCAAGTTCTACTTTCCTCCCACTCACTTCTTTCGAGAGAAACTCCTTCTCTAGAAAGGATCCATTCTTAGCAACGAATGTGTTGCCTTTGGATCTGTGATAGAAGGTGTACCCAACAGTCTCCTTTGGGTAACCTATGAATACACATTTCTTCGATTTGGGTTCGAGCTTATCAGGTTGAAGCTTTTTCACATAAGCATCGCAGCCCCAAACTTTAAAAAATGACAACTTTGGTTTCTTGCCAAACCATAGTTCATAAGGTGTCGCCTCAACGGATTTAGATGGTCCCATATATAACTTGAATGCAGCCGTCTCCAAAGCATAACCCCAAAACGATAGCGGTAAATCGGCAAGAGACATCATAGATCGCAGCATATCTAGTAAAGTATGATTAAGATGTTCGGACACACCATTACGCTGTGGTGTTCCGGGTGGCGTCTGTTGCGAAACTATTCCGCATTGTTTCAAATGAAGAACAAACTCGTAACTCAAATATTCTCCTCCACGATCAGATCGTACAAACTTTGTTTTCTTGTTATGATGATTTTCCACTTCACTCTGAAATTCTTTGAACTTTTCAAATGTTTCAGACTTATGTTTCATCAAGTAGATATACCCATATCTGCTCAAATCATCTATGAAGGTGAGAAAATAATGATATCCGCCGCGAGCCTCAACATTCATCGGACCAAATACATTAGTATGTATGATTTCCAACAAATCTGTTGCTCGCTCCATAGTTCCGGAGAACGGCGTTTTAGTCATTTTGCCCATGAGGCATGGTTCGCAAGTACCAAGTGATTCATAATCAAGTGATTCCAAAAGTCCATCAGAATGGAGTTTCTTCGCGCGCTTTATAGCAATATGTCCTAAACGGCAGTGCCACAAATAAGTTGCACTATCATTATCAACTCTGGATCTTTTAGCTTCAATCTTATGAATATGTGTATCACTACT
Organism: Triticum aestivum; assembly: GCF_018294505.1. Lineage (NCBI taxonomy): Eukaryota > Viridiplantae > Streptophyta > Magnoliopsida > Poales > Poaceae > Triticum > Triticum aestivum. The sequence continues at coordinate 257,515,496 of NC_057797.1, forward strand.
ATCGAGATTCATCAAAAATAGACCACTCTTCAAGGGTGCATGACCACAAAAGATATTACTCATATAAATAGAACAACCATTATTCTCAGATTCAAATGAATAAACGTCTCACATTAAACAAGATCCAGATATAATGTTCATGCTCAACGCTGGCACCAAATAACAATTATTCAGGTCTAAAATTAATCCTGAAGGTAGATGTAGAGGTAGTGTGCCGACCGCGATAACATCAACTTTGGAACCATTTCCCACGCGCATCGTCACCTCGTCCTTAGCCAATCTTCGCTTAATCCGTAGCCCCTTTTCAAGTTGCAAATATTAGCAACAGAACCAGTATTAATTACCCAGGTGCTACTGCGAGCATTAGTAAGTTACACATCAATAACATGTATATCACATATACCTTTGTTCACCTTGCCATCCTTCTTATCCGGCAAATACTTGGGGCAGTTCCGCTTCCTGTGACCAGTCCCTTTCCAGTAGAAGCACTCAGTCTCAGGCTTACGTCCAGACTTGGGCTTCATCACTTGAGCTGCAACTTGCTTGCCGTTCTACTTGAAGTTCCCCTTCTTCCATTTACCCTTTTCTTGAAACTGGTGGTCTTGTTGACCATCAACACTTGATCCTCCTTCTTGATTTCTACCTCCGCAGCCTTTAGCATTGAGAAGAGCTCAGGAATCGTCTTATCCATCCCTTGCATATTATAGTTCATCATGAAGCTCTTGTAGCTTGGTGGTAGTGATTGAAGAACTCTGTAGTGACACTATCAACAGGAATATTAACTCCTAGTTGAGTCAAGTGGTTGTGGTACCCAGACATTCTGAGTATATGTTCACTGACAAAACTATTCTCCTCCATCTTGCAGCTGTAGAACTTATTAGAGACTTCTTATCTCTCAATCTGAGCATTTGCTTGAAATATTAACTTCAGCTCCTGGAGCATCTCATATGCTCCATGAAGTTCGAAACATCGTTGAAGTCCCGGTTCTAAGCCGTAAAGCATGACACACTGAACTATCGAGTAGTCATCAGCTTTGCTCTGCTAGACATTCATAACATCTTGTGTTGCTCCTGCAGTGGGTTTGGCACCTAGACGTGCTTCCCGGACGTATTTCTTATGTGCAGCAATGAGGATAATCCTCAAGTTACGGACCCAGTCCATGTAATTTCTACCATCATCTTTCAACTTAAAATTCAACGGGACAACAACATGGGCCATCTATCTACAACAACATAGACATGCAAAATACTACCGGGTACTAAGTTCATGATAAATTAAAGTTCAATTAATCATATTACCTAAGAACTCCCACTTAGACAAACATCCCTCTAATCATATAAGTGATCATGTGATCCATATCAACTAAACCATGTCTGATCATCACGTTAGATGGAGTACTTTTCAATGGTGAACATCACTATGTTGATCATATCTACTATATGATTCACGCTCGACCTTTCGTCTCAGTGTTCTGAGGCCATATCTGCATTTGCTAGGCTCGTCAAGTTTAACCCGAGTATTCTACATGTGCAAAACTGGCTTGCACCCGTTGTATGTGAACGTAGAGCTTATCACACCCGATCATCACGTGGTGTCTCAGCACGACGAACTGTAGCAACGGTGCATACTCAGGGAGAACACTTATACCTTGAAATTTAGTGAGAGATCATCTTATAATGCTACCGTCGATCTAAGAAAAATAAGATCCATAAAAGATAAACATCACATGCAATCAATACAAGTGATATGATATGGACATCATCATCTTGTGCCTGTGATCGCCATCTCCAAAGCATCATCATGATCACCATCGTCACCGGCTTGACACCTTGATCTCCATCGAAGCATCGTTGTCGTCATGCCAACTATTGCCTCCACGACTATCGCTACCGCTTAGTGATAATGTAAAGCAATTACATGGCGATTGCATTTCATACAATAAAGCGACAACCATATGGCTCCTGCCAGTTGCCGATAACTGTGTTACAAAACATGATCATCTCATACAATAAAATTTAGCATCATGTCTTGACCGTATCACATCACAACATGCCCTGAAAAAACAAGTTAGACATCATCTACTTTGTTGTTGCAAGTTTTATGTGGCTGCTACGGGCTGAGCAAGAACTGTTCTTACCTACGCATCAAAAACCACAACGCGGTATAGTGATTGCTTTTTGATCTTCAGAAAGAACTCTATTTGTTGAATCCGGTTCAACTAAAGCTAGAGAAATAGACACCCACTAGCCACCTGTGTGCGAAGCGCGTCGGTAGAACTAGTCTCGCGTAAGCATACGCATAATGTCGAGCTTTGCAGCTTCATCCAACAATGCTGCTGAATCAAGAATCAACTAGTGATGGCAAGCAATATGTATATAGCCACGCCCACAACTCCTTTGTGTTCTACTCGTGCAGATGACATCTATGCATAAACCTGGCTCGGATGCCACTGTTGGGGAACGCAGTAATTTCAAAAAAATTCCTACGCACAGGCAAGATCATGGTTATGCATTGCAACGAGAGGGGAGAGTTTCGTCCACGTACGCTCGTAGACCGAAAGCGGAAGCGTTATGAGAACGCGGTTGATGTAGTCGTACGTCTTCACGATCTGACCAATCCAAGTACCGAACGTACGGCACCTCCGAGTTCAGCACACATTCAGCTCGGTGCCGTCCCACGAACTCCGATCCAGCAGAGCTTCAAGGGAGAGTTCCATCAGCACGAAGACGTGATGACGGTGATGATGATTCTATGGACGCAGGGCTTCGCCTAAGCACCGCTACGATATGACCGAGGTGGATTATGGTGGAGGGGGCACCGCACACGGCTAAAAGATCAACTGATCAACTTGTGTGTCTTGGGGTGCCCCAGCCCCCGTATATAAAGAAGGAAGGGGGAGGCCGGCCGGCCATAGCAGGGCGCGCCAAGAGGAGTCCTACTCCCACCAGGAGTAGGATTCCCCCTTTCCCTAGTTGGACTAGGAGAGAAGGAAGGGGGAGAGAGGGAGGAAGGAAAGGGTGGCGCCGCCCCCTCCTAGTCCAATTCGGACCAGAGGAAGAGGGGCGCGCGGCCTGCCCTGGTCTCCTCTCTCTCTCTCTCTCTCTCTCTCCACTATGGCTCAATAAGGCCCATACATTTGCCGGGGGGTTCCGGTAACCTCCCGGTACTCCGGTAAAATCCAGATTTCACCCGGAACTATTCCGATGTCAAAATATAGGCTTCCAATATATTGATTTTTATGTCTCAACCATTTTGAGACTCCTCTTCATGCGCGTGATCATATCCGAGACTCCGAACTACCTTCGGTACATCAAAACACATAAAATCATATTACTGATCATCACCGAACTTTAAGCGTGTGGACCCTACGGGTTCGAGAACTATGTAGACATGAATGAGCCTCATCTCCGGTCAATAACCAATAGCGGAACCTGGATGCTCATATTGGTTCCTACATATTCCACGAAGATCTTTATCGGTCAAAACACATAACAACATATGTTGTTTCCTTTGTCATCGGTATGTTACTTGCCCGAGATTCAATCGTCGATATCCTTATACCTAGTTCAATCTTGTTACTGGCAAGTCTCTTTACTCATTCCGTAATGCATCATCCTGCAACTAACTCATTAGTCACAATGCTTGCAAGGCTTATAGTGATGTGCATTACCGAGAGAGCCCGGAGATACCTCTCCGATAATCGGAGTGACAAATCCTAATCTCGATACATGCCAACTCAACAAGCACCATTGGAGACACCTGTAGGCAACCATTATAATCACCCAGTTACGTTGTGACGTTTGGTAGCAAACAAAGTGTTCCTCCGGTACTCGGGAGTTGCATAATCTCATAGTCATAGGAACATGTATAAGTCAAGAAGAAAGCAATAGCAACAAACTAAATGATCATCATGCTAAGCTAACAGATGGGTCAAGTCAATCACATCATTCGCTAATGATGTGATCCCGTTAATCAAATTACAACTCTTGTCTATGATTTAGGAAACATAACCATCATTGATTCAATGAGCTAGTCAAGTAGACGCAAACTAGTGACACTCTGTTTGTCTATGTATTCACACATGTACTAAGTTTCCGGTTAATACAATTCTAGCATGAATAATAAACATTTATCATGATATAAGGAAATATAAATAACAACTTTATTATTGCCTCTAGGGCATATTTCCTTCACACTTATGATTGGAACTCTAGCAAGCATCCGCAACTACTAAAGATCATTAAGGTCGTGAAACCCAACCTTAGCATTAAGTACCAAGGCCTCTTTATCCCGTACGCCATACCCCACCTACTCGGGTTTAAGCTTCTATCACTCTCGCAACCCCCCATAAGCAAACCATGAACATATAGCAACACCCTACAGTGGGGACCCCTCATGTTTGTGCGAGAATGGCGAGAACTGTAGGGCAGCACCATAAATAAAATATATAATCATACCAACCAAGATCACGATTAACCCACAGGACAAAACAGATCTACTCAAACATCATAGGATAACCATAGATCATTGAGAAATAATATATGGAGTTGAGCACCATGTTTAAGCAGAGATTATAGCAGGGAGAAAAGGTGTGACGCTGCTGCATAGAGGGGGGACAGTTGGTGTTAACTGTAGGAAGATTGTTGATGTAGATCGCCGTCTTGATTGTTGCCCCGGCAGCACTCCGGCGCCACCGGGAGAGAGGGGGAGAGAGCCCCCCTACTTCTTCTTCTTAATTGGCCTCCCCCTAGATGGGGAGGTGAATCTCCCCTCTGGTCCATGGCATCCATGGTGGCGGAGCGGCGGGAGCCCCGTCCGAGATTGGATCTCCCTCTCTGTTCTCTTCTGTATTGCGTTACTCTGATCTGTCCGAAAACCGTTTCTTATATTTCGGGAGATCCATAACTCCGATTGCACTGAGATTTTAAAACAATTTTTTTCCAGATATAAGCTTCCCAGCGCCCGCAGTAGAGCCCCAACTGACGTTTGAGGTGGGCACAACCCACCACCACGCGCCAGGGGCCTCTGGCGTGCCCTGGTGTCTTGTGGGCTACGTGGGCCTTCGTTTGGAGTGATTCCAACTCCCAAAAATCACATATATTCCAAAATAATTGACCGTAAAATTTTATTGCATTTGGACTTCGTTTGATATGGATTTTCCGTGATACAAAAAACATGAAAAAAACAGGAACTAGCACTCTGCATTGGATCAATAGGTTAGTCCAATAAATCATATAAAAAGATGCCAAAAGTGTGTGATAGTTGTATAATATTGGCATGAAACAATGAAAAATTATAGATACGATGGAGACATATCAGCATCCCCAAGCTTAATTCCTGCTTGTCCTCGAGTAGCTAAATGATAAAAAGATAATTTTTGATGTGGAATTCTACCTAGCATAAACTTAATCATATATATAGTCATGGCATGAATATTAAGACATAAGTGATTCAAAGTAATAGTCTATAATTTGACATAAAGACATCAATACTTAGGCATCCCAACAAACAATCATGTCTTTCAAAATATCAACGCTAAAGAAAGCTATCCCTAAAAAATCATATAGTCTTGTCATCCTCTATCTTCTTAACACAAAGTATTTATCATGCACAACCCCGATGACAAGCGGAGCAATTGGTTCGTACTTTTTAACGCGCTTTAGCTTTTTCAACCCACACGCAATACATTATCGCAAGCCATGGATATAGCACTACAGGTGGAATAGAGTATGATGATAGGGGTAAATATAGAGAAGACAGAAAGTAAGAAAGTCTCACATCGATGCAGCTAACCAACGGGCTATGGAGATGCCCAGCAATCGATCTCAATGCGAGGAGTAGGGAAAGCTCAATATGAAACTAAGTTGGTGTGCATCTAATCCTATAATGAAAAATTCCCACTAGTATATGAAAGTGACAACATAGGAGACCCTCCATATGAAAAACATGGTGCTACTTTGAAGCACACATGTGGTCAAGGATACTAACAATACCCCTTCTCTCTTTGTTTATTTTATTTTTATTTTTTTATATTTCTTTATCTTTCTTTATTTTCTTTTTTCTTCTTTATTTTCTTCTTTTTTTCCTTTTTCTTTTTCTCTCATTGTCCGGAGTCGCATCCCGACTTGTGGGGGAATCATAGTCTCCACCATCCTTTCTTCACTAGGCACTGCTCTAAAAATGAATAATGATGATCATCACTCTTCTATTTACTTATAACTCAATACAAATAAAAATTACAACTCGATACCTATAACAAAGTATGACTCTATATGAATGCCTCTGCCATGTAGCAGGATGTGCAATGATCTAGCGTAACATGTATTAAAAATAAAAAATGATGAATGGTGGCTGAGCCACAACTACTATGTCTACTATGTCTGCTATATGCCAATGAATGCTCGAGTCATCAAACAGAAGCATGGAAGTTGCATGGCAATATATCTTGGAATGGCCATGGAAAAGCCATAATAGGTAGGTATAGTGGCTATTTTGAGGAAGATATAATAAGGCTTATGTGTGATAGAGCATATCATATCATGGTGTTTGGATGCACCTGCGAAGTTTGCACCACGTCTCGATGTGAGAAAGGGCAATGCAGGGTACCATAGAGGCTAGCAAATTGCGGAAAGGTAAGAGTGCATATAATCCATGGACTCACATTAGTCATAAAGAACTCATATACTTATTGTCAAAGTTTATTAGCTCTCGAAGCAAAGTACTACCGCGCATGCCCCTAGGGGAATAGATTGGTAGGAAAAGACCATCCCTCGTCCCCGACCGCAACTCATAAGGAAGACAATCAATAATAAATCATGCTCCAACATCATAGCATAATGAGAGCCTATACGTGCATGCTTCGGGAATCACAGACCTTAACACCAATATTCTTACTAAACACAACCATTTACTAGTACCTTCCACATATTCCATCTCTATATCGTAAAACAATTGCAAGGAATCAAACATATCATATTCAGTGATCCATAATTTTATGTAGGATTTTTATAACTAACCGTGCAATTGACAAATTCTTGTTGGCTCTCTAAGTAGATATAGTTAGGCATGAGATTTTAATTCTTTCTACATATACCATGCTCTAATAAATATAATGAAGCAAAAGAGCATTCTTCAAACAACGGTTTTCTATGTGAAGAGAAACAGACAATCCAAACTTCAAATGATATAAGTGAAGCACATGAAGCATTCTATAAAGCCACACTCAAGAGATATAAGTGAACTGCATGAAGCATTCTATAAATCAACCATGGACTATCTCATACCAGCATGGTGCATAAAAGAAAAAAGAAAAATAAACACAAAAGACGCTCCAAGATTTACACGTATCAAATGAATGAAACGAATCCCAAAACATACTGGTACTTGTTGAAGAAATATGGGATGCCTTTCGGGGCATCCCCAAGCTTAGACGCTTGAGTCTCCTTGAATATTTACTTGGGGTGCCTTGGGCATCCCCAAGCGTGAGCTCTTGCCTCTCCTCCTTCTCCTCACATCGAGACCTCCTCGATCTTCGAACACTTCATCCACAAGAAACATAACCAAACTTTGAATGGCAGGGTTAGTGAATCTGGCAATGAAATCCCATCATGTATTGTTGTAACATTATTGTATAATTATAAACAAACATTACCCACTGTATGCTATCACAATTCTATGGCCTCAAGTCAAGGAGGCTTCAAAAAGAATTCAAACATCCACCATAGTTTTGTAACCCAAATAATTCGGAAAGAATTAGGAAAAATAAACATTTTGTATAGCAAGATAGTGCAAGATGTTTCAGAACCATTTGATGTTCTAGTAAAAAATGTACAATCGAGCACTACAGCGAAAGCTTCTGTTTTCCACCACACAAACAAACAAGCAATGTAATCATCCTAAAGGTAAACCTGGGCACATTATTTTTATCATACAATGGAATTGTACAAGGGGATAATTATTTTTGTGAGAATCTTCATGACAAATTCTACATTGTTTCCATGAGCATGAACACAAGTGTTCATGGTCGACCCTCACCTCTCCAATGCATAACTTTCAATCGCTTATCTTTTGTGAAAAGGTTTTTAAGTTCCCCTCTATATTTTTTGTTTTTAAACTTTATAAAAGCATTCAATAGAAAGAAATGACTCTCTAAAACTTCTGGGTTGTCTCCCTGGCAACGCTTTTTTAAATCCATTAAGATAAGCATAAAGTGCTCAAATAATGAATCCACGCGGATCCCAAGGTATATCAAAGCCAATTTTAATTAACAATGATTTGGCATTTAGTAATGAGCACAAAGCAACATATATCATGCAATGACGGAGTCTAACTCTCTTCCTATGCATAGGCATGTCATACAAGAACAATTCATGCACATCAAGTAAAGACCAATGCATAGTATAAGCAATTTCTTGCAATTTTATCGTGTGGGAAACATAAAGAGGTGGGTGTCGGTGTCAAAACCGGCAAATCTCAGGTAGGCGGTCCCGAACTGTGCGTCTGAGGATTGATGGTAATAGGAGACAAGGGACACAATGTTTTACCCAATTTTGGGCCCTCTTGATGGAGGTAATACCCTATGTCCTGCTTGATTGGCTTTGATGAGTATAGGGGTTACAAGAGTTGATCAACCACGAGATCGTAATGGCTAAACCCTACTTGTCTAGTCTATGTGATAATGATCGCCTCTACGGACTAAACCCTCTGGTTTATATAGATACCAGAGGGGGCTAGGGCTGTACAGAGTTGGTTTACAGAGATAGGAATATTCACATCCGCATGCTAAGCTTGCCTTCCACGCCAAAGAGAGTCTCATCCGAACACGGGAGGAAGTCTTCTGTCTTGTATCTCCATGGCCCATTAGTCCGGCCCACGTCACATAGCCCAGTTGCCCGAGGACCCCTTAATCTAGGACTCCCTCAATAGCCCATGAACCGAGCTTCAATGACAATGTGTCCGGCGCGCAGATTGTCTTCGGCATTGCAAGGCGGGTTCCTCCTTCGAATATTTCAAAGTAGTCTGATACGTCTCCATCGTATCTATAATTTTTTATTGTTCCATGCCAATATTATACAACTTTCATATACTTTTGGCAACTTTTTATACTATTTATTGGGACTAACATATTGATCCAGTGCCCAGTGCCAGTTCCTGTTTGTTGCATGTTTTTTGTTTTGCAGTAAATCCATTTTTTGGGATCCAAACGGGATAAAAACTGACGGAGTTTTTTTTGGAATATATGTCATTTTTTGGGAGAAGAATCTACGCGAGACGATGCCCGAGGGGTCCGCGAGGCAGGGGGCACGCCCTAGGGGTCAGGCGCGCCCTGGGCCCTTGTTGCCACCCCGTAAGGCAGTTGATGCCCTTCTTTCGCCGCAAGAAATCTAATATCCGGATAGAGATTGTGTTAAAATTTCATCCCAATCGGAGTTACGGATCTTCGGGAATATAAGAAACGGTGAAAGGGCAGAATCCCAGAACGCAGAAACAGAGAGAGCCAGAGATACAGATCCAATCTTGGAGGGGCTCTCGCCCCTCCCATGCCATGGAGGCCAGGGACCAGAGGGGAAACCCTTCTCCCATCTAGGGAGAAGGTAAAGTAAGAAGAAGATGAAGAAGAAGGGGGGCCTCTCCCCCACTCTCCCGGTTAGGAACGCCACCGGGGCCATCATCGTGTGACGGCGATCTACACCAACACCTCTGTCATCTTCACCGACATCTCCATCACCTTCCCCCATCTATCTACAGCGGTCCACTCTCCCGCAACCCGCTATACCCTCTACTTGAACATGGTGCTTTATGCTTCATATTATTATCCAATGATGTGTTGACATCCTATGATGTCTTAGTAGATGTTCGTTGTCCTATCGGTGGTTGATGAATTGCTATGATTGATTTAATTTGCTTGTGGTTATGTTGTTCTCCTTTGGTGCCCATCTTATGAGCGCGCGCGTGGATCACACCATAGGGTTAGTTGTATGTTGATAGGACTATGTATTGGAGGGCAAGAGTGACAGAAACTTCAGCCTAGCATAGAAATTGATGCATACAGGATTGAAGGGGGACGAATATATCTTAATGTTATGGTTGGGTTTTACCTTAATGAATGTTAGTAGTTGTGGATGCTTGCTAATAGTTCCAATCATAAGTGCATAGAATTCCAAGTCAGGGATGACATGCTAGTAGTGGCCTCTCCCACATAAAACTTGCAATCGGTCTAGTAAAGTAGTCAATTGCTTAGGGACAACTTCGCAACTCCTACCACCACTTTTCCACACTCGCTATACTAACTTTATTGCTTCTTTCTCTAAACATCCCCTATCTTTTATTTGCGTGCTCTTTATTTTCTTGCAAACCTATCCAAAAACACATACAAAGTACTTCTAGTTTCATACTTGTTCTAGGTAAAGCAAACATTAAGCGTGCATAGAGTTGTATCGGTGGTCAGTAGAACTTGAGGGAATATTTGTTCTGCCTTTAGCTCCTCGTTGCGTTCGACACTCTTACTTATCGAGAGAGGCTACAATTGACCCCCTATACTTGTGGGTTATCAAGACCTTTTTCTGGTGCCGTTGCCAAGGAGCCATAGCGTGGGGTGAATATTCTCTTGTGTGCTTTTTTGCTTTATCACTAAGTAATCTTTATTTGCTGTTCTTAGTTGTTCTTTATCTTTAGTTATGGATATGGAACATGAAATACCAAAAAAATTAGGTGTACTTGCTACTCATGGAGATGGGGAACCTCCTAAAACCCTCGATGCTGGTTATGTGAAAAATATTATGTACTACTTTGATAATCCTGAGAAAACCCCATTCAATTATGTAATGGGAGACACGTGGATCAACGTGAATACTTTAGGGATTATCGCTTGACTAAAAAAGGGAAACTTTTATGTGTTCAAATTCACATGTTGCATTGGTATGCTCGGGAACTATGCTTGAGATATGACTATACTTGTTGCTCTAGGATGAACGCTCCACACCTTCCCTTTTCATGCAAATTTAATGATGATAAAACCTTGGCATCTTATGCTAATGGTATATATGATTACTATGATGTGGAACAAATAGAAGAATTTGTTTCTTTTATGGGTGCTTATGAAATTGAATCTTTGTTTAAAGAATGAAAATTTTGATGATTCAGTTTATAGACCTGAAAATTTAGCTATCCTTAAATATTGCTATGAGAATTATGAATTAAATTCCGATATTGATGATTTTATTGAGAGAGTCTTCGCTGTCCAAGAAGAGACTAATATTTCGTAGGAGTCTATGGAAGAAGAAATTGATGAAATTGTGAGCTCATTGGTGAGAGCGAAGAATAAATGGAGGAAGAGCGGATTGATCACCCATGCCCACCTTCTATTGAGAGTAACTCTTCAACTCATACATTGTTTCATTTCCCTTCATGCTTACCAAAGGATGATTGCTATGATGACTGTTATGATCCCATTGATTCTCTTGAAATATACCTTTTTGATGATGCTTGCTATGCTTGTGGCCAAGATGTCAATATGAATTATCCTTATGGAGATGAACTTGCTATAGTTCCTTATGTTAAACATGAAATTGTTGCTATTGCACCCATGCATGATAGTCCTATTATCTTTTTGAATTCTGCCAACTACACTATATCGGAGAAGTTTACCCTTATTAAGGATTATATTGATGATTTTGATAGTCCTATTATTAAGGATTATTGCGTTTTACTATTACACATGATGATTTTGATAGATATAATATGCATGTGGTTACTTCTCCTACCTGCAATTATTATGAGAGAGGAACTATATCTCCACCTCTCTATTTTTCCCACACGAAAAAATTGCAAGAAACTGTTTATACTATGCATTGGCCTTTACTTTGTGTGCATGAATTGTTCTTTTATGACATGCCGATGCATAGGAAGAGATTTAGACTTCGTCATTGCTTGATATATGTTGCTTTGTGCTCACTACTAAATTCCAAATCATTGTTAAATTAAAATTTGCTTTGATATACCTTGGGATCCGGGTGGATCCATTACTTGAGCACTATATGCCTCGTCATTTATTTCTGTTGTGAGCTTTTTTAAAGTTTAGAGTAAAAATAATGTGCCAAGGTTTGCCTTTAGGATGCTTACATTGCTTGTTGGTTTGTGCGGTGCAGGACAGAAACTCTGGCTGTAGTGCGTGATTTTACAATTTTTACTGGAACGTCAAACGGTTTTGAAACTTTTTGCACTGTCTTTCTATAAAAATTGTTTATTTTTCCTAATTCTGATAGACTTTTTGGAGTAACAGAGGTATCGGGAATGTTTAGATTATTATAGACTGTTCTGTTTTAGACAGATTCTGTTTTTGATGCATAGTTTGCTTGTTTTGATGAAACTATAGATTTATATCAATGAATTAAGCCATGGAAAAGTTACATTACAGTAGGGATAATGCAAAAACAAAATATGAATTGGTTTTCAACAGTAGTTAGAGTAGTGATTTGATTTATTATACGAACGGATCTTATCGAGTTTTCTGTTGAGTTTTGTGTGGATCAAGTGTTCGAAGATCGAGGAGGTCTCGATGTGAGAAGAAGGAAGAGAGGCAAGAGCTCAAGCTTGGGGATTCCCGAGGCACCCCAAGTAAGTATTCAAGGAGACTCAAGTGTCTAATCTTGGGGATGCCCCGGAAGTCATCCCGTCTTTCTTTAACAAGTATCGGTATGTTTTTGGATTCGTATTGTTCATGCAATATGTGCAATCTTGGAGTGTCTTTTGCATTTAGTTTTCACTTTTATTTTATGCACCATGATGGTATGAGATAGTCCTTGGCTTTACAGAATGCTTCATGTGCTTCGCTTATATCATTTGAAGTTTGGATTGCCTGTTTTTGTTCACATAGAAAACCACCATTTGTAGAATGCTCTTCTGCTTCACTTATATTTGTTAGAGCGTGGGCATATCTTTTGTAGAAAGAATTAAACTCACTTGCTTCACTTATATCCATTTAGAGAGTTGACAAGAATTGGTCACTCACATGGTTAGTCATAAAATCCTACATAAACCTTGTAGATCATTGAATATGATATGTTTGATTCCTTGCAATAGTTTTGCGATATAAAGGTGGTGATATTAGAGTCGTGCTAGTTGAGTAATTGTCAAATTGAGAAATACTTGTGTTGAGGTTTGCAAGTCCCGTAGCATGCATGTATGGTGAACCGTTATGTAACGAAGTTGGAGCATGAGGTATTTATTGATTGTCTTCCTTATGAGTGGCGGTCGGGGACGAGCGATGGTCTTTTCCTACCAATCTATCCCCCTAGGGGCATGCGTAGTAGTACTTTGCTTCGAGGGCTAGTAAACTTTTGCAATAAGTATATGAGTTCTTTATGACTAATGTGAGTCCATGGATTATACGCACTCTCACCCTTCCATCATTGCTAGCCTCTTCGGTACCGTGCATTGCCCTTTCTCACCTTGAGAGTTGGTGGAAACTTTGCCGGTGCATCCAAACCCCGTGATACGATACACTCTATCACACATAAACCTCCTTATATCTTCCTCAAAATAGCCACCATACCTACCTATCATGGCATTTCCATAGCCATTCCGAGATATATTGCCATGCAACTTCCATAATCATCATATACATGACTTGAGCATTTATTGTCATATTGCTTTGCATGATCGTAAGATAGCTAGCATGATGTTTTCATGGCTTGTCCATTTTTTGATGTCATTGCTACGCTAGATCATTGCACATACCGGTACACCGCCAGAAGCATCCATATAGAGTCATATCTTTGTTCTAGTATCGAGTTGTAATATTGAGTTGTATGTAAATAAAAGTGTGATGATCATCATTATTAGAGCATTGCCCCAGTGAGGAAAGGATGATGGATACTATGATTCCCCCACAAGTCAGGATGAGGCTCCGGATGAAAAAAAGAGAAAGGCCAAAAAAAGGAGGCCCAAAAAAACAAAAAATGAGAGAAAAAGAGAGAAGGCACAATGTTACTATCCTGTTACCACACTTGTGCTTCAGAGTAGCACCATCTTCCTCATATAGAGAGTCTCTTGAGTTATCACTTTCATATACTAGTGGGGATTTTCATTATAGAACTTGTCTTGCATATTCCGATGATGGGCTTCCTCAAATGCCCGAGGTCTTCATGATCAAGCAAGTTGGATGCACACCCACTTAGTTTCCAGTTTGAGCTTTCATACACTTATAGCTCTAGTGCATCCGTTGCATGGCAATCCCTACTCCTCGCATTGACATCAATTGACGGGCATCTCCATAGCACGTTGATTAGCCGCGTCGATGTGAGACTTTCTTCCTTTTTGTCTTCTCCACACAACCTCCATCATCATATTCTGTTCCACCCATAGTGCTATGTCCGTGGCTTGCGCTCATGTATTGAGTGAGGGTTGAAAAGGCTGAAGCGCATTAAAAAGTATGAACCAATTGCTCGGCTTGTCATCAGGGTTGTGCATGATTTGAATGCTTTGTGTGGTGAAGATGGAGCATAGCCAGACTATATGATTTTGTAGGGATGAGCTTTCTTTGGCTATGTTATTTTGATAAGACATAATTGCTTGGTTAGTATGCTTGAAGTATTATTGTCTTTATGTCAAATGATAGACTATTGCTTTGAATCACTCGTGTCTTAATGTTCATGCCATGATTAGATTACATGATCAAGATTATGCTAGGTAGCATTCCACATAAAAAATTATATTTTTTATCATTTACCTACTCGAGGACGAGTAGGAATTAAGCTTGGGGATGCTAATACGTCTCCGTCATATCTATAATTTTTTATTGTTCCTTGCCAATATTATACAACTTTCATATACTTTTGGCAACTTTTTATACTATTTTTGGGGACTAACATATTAATACAGTGCCCAATGCTAGTTCCTGTTTGTTGCATGTTTTTTGTTTCGTAGTAAATCCATATCAAACAGAGTCCAAACGGGATTAAAAGTGATAGAGATTTTTTTTGAATATATGTGATGTTTTTGGAAGAAAAATCAACGCGAGACGATGCCCGAGGGGGCCACCAAGCAGGGAGCGCGCCCCAGGGGGTCAGGCGTGCCCTGCGCCCTCGTGGCCACGCTGTAAGGCGGTTGATGCCCTTCTTTCGCCGCAAGAAATCTAATATCCGGATAGAGATCGCGTTAAAATTTCAGCCCAACCGGAGTTACGGATCTTCGGGAATATAAGAAACGGTGAAAGGGCAGAATCCCAGAATGCAGAAACAGAGAGAGCCAGAGAGACAGATCCAATCTCGGAGGGGTTCTCACACCTCCCATGCCATGGAGGCCATGGACCAGAGGGGAAACCCTTCTCCCATCTAGGGAGAAGGTCAAGTAATAAGAAGAAGGGTGGCTCTCTCCCCCTCTCTCCCGGTGGCGCAGGAACGCCGCCGGGGCCATCATCGTGTGACGGCGATCTACACCAACACCTCCATCATCTTCACCAACATCTCCATCACCTTCCCCCATCTATCTACAGCAGTCCACTCTCCCGCAACCCGCTGTACCCTCTACTTGAACATGGTGCTTTAAGCTTCATATTATTATCCATTGATGTGTTGCCATCCTATGATGTTTGAGTAGATTTTCGTTGTCCTATCGGTGGTTGATGAATTGCTATGATTGATTTAATTTGCTTGTGGTTATGTTGTTGTCCTTTGGTGCCCATCATATGAGCGCGCGCATGGATCACACCATAGGGTTAGTTCTATGTTGATAGGACTATGTATTGGAGGGCAAGATTGACAGAAACTTCAAACTAGCATAGAAATTGATGCATACAGGATTGAAGGGGAACCAATATATATTAATGCTATGGTTGGGTTATACCTTGATGAACGTTAGTAGCTGCGGATGCTTGCTAATAGTTCCAATCATAAGTGCATAGAATTCCAAGTCAGGGATGACATGCTGATAACCCACAAGTATAGGGGATCGCAATAGTTTTGAGGGTAGAGTATTCAACCCAAATTTATTGATTCGATACAAGGGGAGCCAAAGAATATTCTCAAGTACTAGCAGCTGAGTTGTCAATTCAACCACACCTGGAAACTTAGGGTAGAGTATTCAACCCAAATTTATTGATTCGATACAAGGGGAGCCAAAGAATATTCTCAAGTACTAGCAGCTGAGTTGTCAATTCAACCACACCTGGAAACTTAATATCTGCAGCAAAGTCTTTAGTAGCAAAGTAATATGATAGTAGTGCTAACGGTAGCAGAAGTAATATTTTGGGGGTTTTATAGTGATTGTAACAATAGAAACGGAAAGCAAATAAGCGAAGAACAATATATGCAAAAGCTCGTAGGCATTGGATCGGTGATGGAGAATTATGCCGGATGCGATCGATCATGTAACAGTCATAACTTAGGGTGACATAGAACTAGCTCCAGTTCATCAATGTAATGTGGGCATGTATTCCAAATATAGTCCTACGTGCTTATGGAAAAGAACTTGCATGACATCTTTTGTCCTACCCTCCCATGGCAGCGGGGTCCTATTGGAAACTAAGGGATATTAAGGCCTCCTTTTAATAGAGTACCGGACCAAAGCATTAACACAAAGTGAATACATGAACTCCTCAAACTACGGTCATCATCGGTAAGTATCCCGATTATTGTCACTTCAGTATTAACGGATCATAACACATATTAGGTGACTATGGACTTGCAAGATAGGATCAAGAACTCTCATATATTGATGAAAACATAATAGGTTTATATCTTAAATCATGGCACTCAGGCCCTAGAGATAAGAATTAAGCATAGCAAAGTTATAGCAACATCAATCTCAGAACATAGTGGATACTAGGGATCAAACCCTAACAAAACTAACTCGATTACATGATAAATCTTATCCAACCCATCACCGTCCAACAAACCTATGATGGAATTACTCATGCACGACGGTGATCATCATGAAATTGGTGATGGAGGAAGGTTGATGATGACGATGGCGATGGATTCCCCTTTCCGAAGCCCCGAACAGACTCCAGATCAGCCCTCCTAAGAGAGTTTAGGGCTTGGCGGCGGCTTAGTATCGTAAAACAGGATGATTCCTTCTCTCTGATTTTTTTCTCCCTGAAAGTTAATATATGGAGTCAATGTTGAGGTCAGTGGAGTGTCAGGGGGCCCACGAGGCAGGGGGCGCGCCCAGGTGGCAGGCGCGCCCCCACCCTCATGGATAGGTGGAGGCCCCCCTGTCGTGGATCTTTCTTCCAATATTTTTTATATATTCCAAAATAATTCTCCGTTGATTTTCAAGTCATTCCGAGAACTTTTAATTCTGCACCAAAATAACACCATGACAATTCTGCTGAAAATAGCGTCAGTCCGGGTTAGTTCCATTCAAATTATGCAAGTTAGAGTCCAAAACAAGGGCAAACATGTTTGGAAAAGTAGATACGACAGAGACGTATCAACTCCCCCAAGATTAAACCTTTGCTTGTCCACAAGCAATTCAGTTCATAAACTGAAAGTGATAAAGAAAAACTTTTACAAACTCTGTTTGCTCTTGTTGTTGTAAATATGTAAAGCCAACATTCAAGTTTTCAACAAAGATTATGAACTAAGCATATTCACAATAACACTTAGGTCTCATGTTTACTCATATCAATGTCATAATCAACTAGCGAGCAATAATAATAATTCTTGGATGACAACACTTTCTCAAAATAGTCATGATATGATATGACAATATGGTATCTCGCTAGCCCTTTCTGAGACCTCAATACATAAATGCAGAGCACCTTTAAAGATCTGGGACTGACTAGACATTGTAATTCATGGTAAAAGAGATCTAGTAAAGTCATACTCAATGTAAACTAACAGTAATGGATGCAAAGGACAGCGGTGCTCTCCAACTGGTGCTTTTTAATAAGAGGATGATGACTCAACATAAAAGTAAATGGGTAGGCCCTTCACAGAGGGAAGGAGGGATTTGTAGAGGTGCCAGAGCTCGGTTTTGAAATAGATATGAATATTATTCTGAGCGCTATACTTTCATTTCCAACATAACATCCGAGATATCTTGATATCTTCCATGCTTCACACATTATAGGTGGTTCCCAAACAGAATGGTCAAGTTTATACTCCCCCTCCACCAACAAGCATCAATACATGCCTTTCTCGAAACAACAAGTGCCTCCAACTAACAAGAGTCCCGGGGGAGTTTTGTTTGTAGTTATTTTGATTTGATTTGCATAAAGCATGGGACTCGGCATCCCGGTGACCATCCATTTTCTCGTGAGTGAGGAGCGGAGTCCACTCCTCTTGAGAATAACCCGCCTAGCATGGAAGATACAGACAACCCTAGTTGATACATGAGCTATTCGAGCATACAAAACAGAATGTTTATTTGAAGGTTTAGAGTTTGTCACATACAAATTACTTGGGACGGCAGGTAGATACCGTATATAGGTAGGTATGGTGGACTCATTTGGAAAAACTTTGGGGTTTATGGATGTCGGGGGTTGGGTGCGACATATGCCAAGGGATGGCTTATCATGGTGGGAGCGAGTAGAACGTCGCCGGTGCTCGGAAGCGGGGTGAGGCATAGACACGAATGCCGGCGTACTTTACCCAGGTTCGGGGCTCTCCTAGGAGATAACACCCCTAGTCCTGCTCTGTGGGGTATCCGCATGTTCAATAAGGAACAAGTGAATACAAGGGCGCTCCTTGAGCTGTATGCTAGAGGTAGGAGAAGGCGGGGCTAGCTCTCTCCTTCCTCTATGATCTGGTCTAGTTCTAACAGGTTGGGAACCCTTTGCACGGGTGCCCTGGGGGGTTTATATAGGCCTACCCCCCAGGGTTACAATGGTAATTTGGCCGGGTGTAGGGCCCGGCTGTCAGTCTCTTCGGCCACTGGCTTCTTCGCCGACTACTGGGGCCCGCCGCTTGGTTGGCCCCGCCGAGTTGCTCGGTACGGGGCCGATAGGCCGTCCCCACCGCTCTCGGGTCTTGTCGGCAGCTGATCACTGTTGTCGCGTCTCTAATGACGCAGGCTTGGTTAGGGGGTCGTGGCTACAGCTCTGCCGCCTGGCGGGCGATTACTATAGCCACTTCGCGTCTCGTCTGGTAAATGGCGAGTGGGTCCCGAGGAAGGTGCGGGCCGACTCCTAGGGGCCGACCTCCCTTGGGTCCGACTAGTGGGATCGTCGCCGTCTTCCGGGCTCTCGCTGCCTTGTGGGGCCCGTCGTCCTTGGGCCGTACCGACAGGACACCGTGGGAGCAGGACTCCGCCTGCTTGTGATGATGTCAGGGATGGCATTGGAATAGTGTTGCACCGGGCGGAGATCTCCGCCGTACGGCGGACTGTGACCACGACAGTCCCTGGAAAGGGGGTGGGGATGGGCTACATTGTTGCCATTCCCTATCCCGTCCACCTTGATGAGGGTACGGGCTTCGCTGGTGTCGTGGGCCGACTTCTCTAGAAGCCGCCAAGTAGGAGTCGGCTCGTCTTGGCCTTGCCTCTAGGAGTCGGCTATATACTGGAAGCTAGCTGTTCCTCTAGCCGGCCCACAGAAGATGGCTCTTCACCTTGGCATCTTGAGGGGCGCAGTCTGCCCCGATGTCTTGAAAGGTTCTGGGCCTCGGGTTAGCCTACCTGTGGCTCATTACTCCGACAGTAGTCCCCGAAGCTGGTGAGGCGCCGCGGATGATCAGCCGAGGAGCCTCAGCAGTTTCTTTCTCCGAACGCTTGAGGCGGAACCTTGTTCGACTTCTGTCGGGCCGACTGGTAGGAGTCGGACTCGCCAATATGAATTGTCCAAAATTTTTGAATGCCTCAGCAGGATCAAAGTGGCGTGCTAGCTAGGCTTCTAGGACACCACCCGCCGGGCCTGTCACGTGGCGACGAGCGGCCGGGCCAGACTGCCCACCCACGCACGCGACGGGACGCGCGTGCAGGCGGGGCCCGCCACTACCGCACCTCAGCACGCGAGCGGATCCGCCGCGGCCGCGGTGGGCGGTTGAGGTTCCCGCCGATTTACCGCGCAGTAACTTGCTTGATAAATCGTGGGGCGTGGGGTAGTGGGCGCAGTAAATCCCACGACCGCCCCCTCGGCTTCGCAGCCCATAGGCCTATAAGTAGGTGGAGGAGGGGGAGCGGCAGAGCACGTGCACGACCCCTCCTCACTGCTTCCTCTTTCTTCTTCCTCTCGTCGCTGCGCCCCAAGCTAGGCTGAGCATCGCGGTGATTCGTTCCCGATGAGCTCCTCCTCCATCGCCATCCCCCCCGTGGTGCGCTCCGGAGCATGGGATGGCTCCGAAGTTCACGACGACCACGTCGATTTCCTCTGCAAGACACGGCGGCTGCCCGTCAAGGATTTCGTGAGGGCCCGCCTTGCACCGAGGAGGGAAATTTCGCCGGCGCCGGAGGAGGTCGAACGGGTCGTCTTCCGCTCGCACTGCCTGCGCGGCCTTGGCTTGCCGGTGAGCAGCTTCTTCCGCTCCTTCCTTGAATTCTACGGTCTCCAGCCGCACCACCTCACCCCCAACATGGTGGTGCTGCTGTCTGCCTTCGTCACCTTGTGCGAAGGCTTCCTCGGCGTCCTCCCCACCATCGAGCTCTGGGGGAGTTCTTCTACTCCATGCTCGGCACCCACGTCGCAGGCGTGCCAGCCCAGTGCAGTGCGTTCATCGCGGTGCGGAGGTCGGGGGCCGACAACCCATTTCCCCCCATCATGCTGATAAAGTCGGTGAAGATGTGGCAGCGGTCGTACTTCTACGTGAAGAGCGTCTCCATGAAGGGTGATTGTATCAACTTGCCGGCTTACGTAGCCGGCCCACCAACTGGAAGGAAGCCCAACTGGTCGTACCGGGCCAGGACGCTGACGCCTGTTGGAGCCGCCGCCATCGCGCGACTCCGAGTGTTGACACAATCGGAGGGCCTGACCGGGCTCGACTTGCTATCTGCCTTCGTGGCGCGCCGAGTGCTCATGCTCCAGAGCCGCCCTCACATGATATGCTAGATGAGCGGACATCGGGACCCGAGTCGGCTGTGCACCAAGGAGATGCCTCACACAGAGGTAGCTCACATGGTGAACTACCTTGCGAACTGCGAGCTTACGGGAGAGTGGCGGTTCGGCAAGGAGCCGTATTCGCGCGCCAATCCCCCGCCTCTTGTAAGTTGTTTTTCTTTCTTTTTCTCTGATTCTTTGTTTGACGAGTCCGTCTTGTCCAGCCTGACCAATCGACCTTTGAACAGAGCCCCCGCCTCCAGCCAGCAGCCGGCACTACAGGGCCGAACCATGAGTTCCTCCCCGACCGGGCGGAGAGCGACGTTGACGACCCTGACTTGGGGGCGGCGGCCTTGGAGGACGATGCCGAGGGAGGAGGCGGCGAAGCAGGCGGCCCGAGGCTCGGAGCCAGCTTCAAGGATTGGCCTGATGATGATGCGCGGGAAGTTGCCCCAAGCCAGCAGCCAGGCGTGAGCTCTTCTGCCTCGCCAGACACCCAAGGCGCTGCAAAGAAATGTAGGGCCGCTCCGAGCCTGTTCGGCAGTCGGTCGAAGAAGCCCAAGGGCTCGGCCGCAGCGACCAAGCGGGATGAAGCGGCCGCAAAGGCCAACCGCTTTTGCAAGGAGGTGAATACGCCGCAGCTGGTTTCTGCGTAAGTACTACCTTCCTTTGCGCCTTCAATTTTTCTTCGTTTGACCTTGTCTGAGTTTCTTTGTTTGTTTCCCTTGGTCTAGGGCTCCCCTCTCTCTTGAGAAGACGGCTGCCGCCTCCATCGTGGGGATTGCAGAGACTTCCACCACCACCCGTCAGATTGATCCGGCCGCCGACCTCCGGGAGGCGACAGAGCGGAATGCGCGTGAGGCACGGGGAGCGGGAAGCCGCCCGCCTGAAGAAGGCGGAAGCTGACAAGGCGAAGGCCGCCGCCATGAAGAAGCTGGCGGAAGCCGAGGCCGCCGACGCGGAGAAGAAGCATGCTGAAGAAGCCGCACACCGCCAGTCGGTGGTGTTCATCGTCCCTATGAACTCTGCGCCGCCGTCACCGGAGTTCACGCTGCAGACTAGGGATGTCGGCGACGAGAAACCGATTATGGAGAGGGACGGCGGCGACACCACCATGCCGGACATGATCGTGCTGCCACCGCCGCTGTCCGGGAGCACTCTAGGCGGGCAGCCGGCGGACCCGTTGGTGCCGCCAACTGAAGACGAGGTGGCGACGGGCCTGGCTCTCAAGGTCGGCACACCGATGCGCCGCCGTGTTGCAAAGGCGGCCTCGGTGCCATGCCAGCTGGAGACTGGTGCCGCGAGCTCCTCGATCCCCGACACCGAGGCGACAAGCGCCGCGCTCACTGGGTGGGTGCGGGGAGGCGGGACTTGCTCGTTGAACCGGGCACTTTTGGACGTCCAAGCCAAGATCCTAGCCGAGGGTGAAGCCATCAAGAACTGCAACAGGCGCATCTGGCGTCGCGAGAGGCCATCCGAGTACACTTCTTGCTTCTTTGCTTTGATTCTTGTACTTCTTCGTGGGGGTGCGCTGGCGCACCCACTGGGTGTAATCCCCGAGTTTCGGGCCGGCTGCTGAGCAGGCGGCTCAGAACTCAAATTGGTGAGCTCCGAGTACTAAATATCTTTGCTTGTAGGATTATCATAACCTCCGTGCAGCCGCCTTCAACTCGAAGGTCCTGGAGTCGGATCAATGTGCTGCCGACTTTTCGAAAAGCCGGAGTAAATCTCCTTCTTCCTCTGCGGGGGTGCGCTGGCGCACTCGCGGGCTGTAGTCCCCGAGATTCGGGCCGACTGCTGAGCAGTCGGGCCGGATCTTCCTGGCGACTTCATCTTTCTTTGCTGACTGTTGCCGTCTCTTTCTTTTTCACTTTTGGCATAAGCCAATGTCGTTCTTCAACGGCAACTAGGCAAAGCCAACACCGCGCTTCGTGCCAAGGAAGTGGACTGCGGCAAGCTATCCGAAGAGCGCGACCGCCTCGTCACGCAGCTGGCGGAACAGAAGGAGCTCCTCAAGAAGGCCCAGGAGGAGGCGGAGGCTGGGGAGACCACACTCCTCGCGGAGTTTGCGGTCGAGCGCTCCGCATGGACTGACAAGGAGATGGAACTGACTTCTGGCTTTCACGCGATCGAGGACATAGTCGATAGTGAGTTTCCCTTTCTCTCCTTCTTTGAACTGCCGGCTTGTTGGTTGAGCCAGCTTCTTGTTTTAACTTTGGCTTTCTGCTTTCTGTTTTGGTAGACTTCTTCCCAGGCCACTCGAATGCCGCCAACCAGGCCATCAAAGCTGATCGTGAAGGACATAGAGCGGACGGTGCACAGACCGCTGCCAACGCCCCCCGGACCCTTAACGAGCAGATCCTGAGCATCAAGGCCCACCTTTGGCTGGCCCACCGGATGCTGCACCGGCTTCAGCGCGTCGACGCCCAGGCGGTTGCCGCCCTATGGCCAGA
The DNA here is from genome assembly GCF_018294505.1 of Triticum aestivum. Taxonomy (NCBI): domain Eukaryota; kingdom Viridiplantae; phylum Streptophyta; class Magnoliopsida; order Poales; family Poaceae; genus Triticum; species Triticum aestivum. Next base: position 257,538,920 of record NC_057797.1, read on the forward strand.
CATGCCGGCACCGCGCACCCCCAGTCGGACTGCCGACTGGCTGGAGGTGGTGGCCGGCTGTCTTGAGGCCTGGAAGAGCTCCTCGGCCCGGGCTGGAGCGCGCCGGGCCTTGGAGTTTCTCAAGGCGTAGTACCCTGGGATGAGTCTGGCCGACCAAGCCACGTTCTGGCTGGAGGTTCTAGAGGAGTTGGCGGGCTTGGAGGATGAACTTGTCAAGTGCACGGCATCGATCGCCGAGTACACCGACACCAACGTCTTCGTCCAGGAGCGGGTTGAAGATGGCACCGAGGCACCGCTGGAATGCTTCGGGCTGAACCCAGAAGACGGCGAAGACTCGGCGGAGGTGATTGACTCCAGTGGTGAGGAAGAGGGCGAGTAGGAGGAGGAAGCCGAGGAAGAGGCGCCAGAGGTCGGAGCGGGTGGCCAACGCCAGCCCGACCGCGCTTCAAGCAATGAGCCGCACCCAACCGAGCCGACCACGCTTCAATCAATAACATGTATATCAAATATACCTATGTGCACTTTGACATCCTTCTTATCCGCCAAATTACTTGGGGTAGTTCCGCTTCCAATGACCAGTCCCTTTGCAGTAGAAGCACTCAGTTTCAGGATTAGGTCCAGACTTGGGTTTTTTCACTTGAGCAGCAACTTGTTTGTCGTTCTTCTTGAAGTTCCCCTTTCTTCCCTTTGTCCCTTTACTTGAAACTAGTGGTTTTGTTTACCATCAACACTTGATGCTTTTCTTGATTTCTACCTTAGTCGATTTTAGCATCACGAAGAGCTTGGGAATCGTTTCTGTTATCCCTTGCATATTATAGTTCATCACGAAGTTCTACTAACTTGGTGATGGTGACTAGAGAATTCTGTCAATCACTATTTTATCTGGAAGATTAACTCCCACTTGATTCAAGAGATTGTAGTACCCAGACAATCTGAGCACATGCTCACTGCTTGAGCTATTCTCCTCCATCTTTTAGCTATAGAACTTGTTGGAGACTTCATATCTCTCAACTCGGGTATTTACTTGAAATATTAACTTCAACTCCTGGAACATCTCATATGGTCCATGACGTTCAAAACGTCTTTGAAGTCCCGATTCTAAGCCGTTTAAGCATGGTGCACTAAACTATCAAGTATTCATCATATTGAGCTAGCCAAACGTTCATAACATCTGCATCTGCTCCTGCAATAGTTTTGTCACCTAGCGGTGCATCAAGGACATAATTCTTCTGTACAGCAATGAGGATAAACCTCAGATCACGGATCCAATCCGCATCATTGCTAATAACATCTTTCAACTTAGTTTTCTCTAGGGACATATCAAAAATAAAACAGGGGAGCTAAACGCGAGCTACTGATCTACAACATAGATATGCTAATACTACCAGGACTAAGTTCATGATAAATTTAAGTTCAATTAATCATATTACTTAAGAACTCCCACTTAGAAAGATAGCCCACTAATCTTCTAAGTGATCACTTGATCCAAATCAACTAAACCATAACCGATCATCACGTGAAATGGAGTAGTTTTCAATGGTGAACATCACTATGTTGATCATATCTACTATATGATTCACGCTCGACCCGGTCTTAGTGTTCCGAGGCCATATCTGCATATGCTAGGCTCGTCAAGTTTAACCTGAGTATTCTGCATGTGCAAAACTGGATTGCACCCATTGTAGATGGACGTAGAGCTTATCACACCCGATCATCATTTGGTGTCTGGGCACGACGAACTTTGGCAACGGTGCATACTCAGGGAGAACACTTTTTATCTTGAAATTTAGCGAGAGATCATCTTATAATGCTACCGTCAATCAAAGCAAGATAAGATGCATAAAAGATAAACATCAGATGCAATCAAAATGTGTGACATGATATGGCCATCATCATCTTGTGCCTTTGATCTCCATCTCCAAAGCATAGTCATGGTTTCCATCATCACCGGCATGACACCATGATCTCCATCATCTTCATCTATACCAATGTGTCGTCACATGGTCGTCTCGCTAACTATTGGTCGTGCAACTATTGCTATCACACAGCAATAAAGTAAAGCATTTATTTGGCGCTTGCATCTTATGCAATAAAGAGACAACCATAAGGCTTCTGCCAGTTGCCGATAAATTCAACAAAACATGATCATCTTACACAACAACTTATATCTCATCACGTCTTGACCATATCACATCACAACATGCCCTGCAAAAACAAGTTAGACGTCCTCTACTTTGTTGTTGCAAGTTTTACGTGGCTGCTACGGGCTTTAGCAAGAACCGTTCTTACCTACGCATCAAAACCACAATGATAGTTTGTCAAGTTGGAGCTGTTTTAACCTTCACAAGGACCGGACGTAGCCATACTCGGTTCAACTAAAGTTGGAGAAACTGACACCCGCTAGTCACCTGTGTGCATAGCACGGCGGTAAGACCAGTCTCGCGTAAGCGTACGCGTAATGTCGGTCCGGCCCGCTTCGTCCAAGAATACCGCCGAACCAAAGTGTGACATGCTGGTAAGCAGTATGACTTATATCGCCCACAACTCACTTGTGTTCTACTCGTGCATATTACATCAACGCATAAAACCTGGCTCGGATGCCACTGTTGGGGAACGTAGTAACTTCAAAAAATTTCCTACGCACATGCAAGATCATGGTGATGCATAGCAACAAGAGGGGAAAGTGTTGTCCACGTACCCTCGTAGACCGAAAGCGTTAGCGTTAGCACAACGCGGTTGATGTAGTCGTACGTCTTGACGATCTGACCGATCAAGTATCGAACACACGACACCTCCGAGTTCTTCACACGTTCAACTTGATGACGTCCCTCGAACTCCGATCCAGCCGAGTGTTGATCGAGAGTTTCGTTAGCACAACGGCGTGGTGACGATGATGATGTTCTACTAACGCAGGGCTTCGCCTTAGCACCGCTACGATATGATCGAGGTGGATTATGTGGAGGGGGGCACCGCACACGGCTATGAGATCAAGAGATCAATTGTTGTGTCTTTGGGGTGCCCCCTGTCCTCGTATATAAAGGAGTGGAGGAGGGGGAGGGCCGGCCCTCTCTATGGTGCGCCCTAGGGGAGTCCTACTCCCACCGGGAGTAAGATTCACCCTTTCCTAGTAGAACTAGGAGCCCTTCCAATTAGTAGGAGTAGGAGGGAAGGAAAGGGAAGGGAAAAGGAGAAGGAAGGAATGGGGCGCCCCCCCTCCCTAGTCCAATTTGCACCAGCCCATGGGGAAGGGTGCGGCCACCCTTTGAGGCCTTTCTCTCCTTTCCCGTATAGCCCAATACGAATTCCCGTAACTCCCAGGTACTCCCGAAAATACCCGAATCACTCGGAACCTTTCTGATGTCCGAATATAGTCGTCCAATATATCGATCTTTATGTCTCAATCATTTCAAGACTCCTCGTCATGTCCGCGATCTCATCCGGGACTCCGAAATCCTTCGGTACATCAAAACACATAAACTCATAATATAACCGTCATCAAACTATAAGCGTGCGGACCCTACGGGTTGAGAACTATGTAGACATGACCGAGACACATCTCTGGTCAATAACCAATAGTGGAACCTGGATGCTCATATTGGCTCCTACATATTCTACGAAGATCTTTATCGGTCAAACCGCATAACAACATACGTTGTTCCCTTTGTCATCGGTATGTTCCTTGCCCGAGATTCGATCGTCGGTATCTCAATACCTAGTTCAATCTCGTTACCGGCAACTCTCTTTACTCGTTCTGTAACACATCATCCCGCAACTAACTCATTGGTTGCAATGCTTGCAAGGCTTATAGTGATGTGCATTGCCGAGTGGGCCCAAAGATACCTCTCCGACAATCGGAGTGACAAATCCTAATCTCGAAATACACCAACCCTACAAGCACCTTTATAATCACCTAGTTACGTTCTGACGTTTGGTAGCACACAAAGTGTTCCTCCAATAAACGTGAGTTGCATAATCTAATAGTCATAGGAACATGTATAAGTCATGAAAAAAGCAACAGCAACAAACTAAACGATCAATTGCTATGCGAACGGAATGGGTCAAGTCAATCACATCATTCTCTAATGATGTGACCCCGTTAATGAAATGACAACTCATGTCTATGGCTAGGAAACTTAACCATCTTTGATTCAACGAGCTAGTCAAGTAGAGGCATACTAGTGACATACAATTTGTCTATGTATTCACACATGTATTATGTTTCCCATTAATACAATTCTAACATGAATAATAAAAATTTGTCATGATATAAGGAAATAAATAATAACTTTATTATTGCCTCTAGGGCGTATTTCCTTCACAAATGATGTTGTTAGTATTTTTGTGGGAAGGGTATATCAAGAGCTTAAAAACAAGCTAAAGAACGTCAAAATTGGAGTTCAGATGAATTAGTTATGGGCAAAATAGAAATCAGCCGAAGTCTGAAACTGCATGTATTGGACGTCCGGTAATGGACGGATGTCCGGTCATCGGACGTCCGGTTGGCTCGGAAATCCACTGTTTCAGCTCAGGTTTGGGGTTCCGGTCATCCGGTGGGTCGGGGTGGACGCGGGATTTGAGATCCGGGACGCGATTTTGGGCAGAATTTGGGGTTTTTGGGGTCAAAATTGAAGAGATTTCGTGGATGGAAAGTGGGGAAACTTGGGGATATGCTAGTTCCACTGGAAACGAAGTAAATCCATGGATCAAAATCAACAAAACTTCATCACACCAACAAATCACAAAAAAAAATTGGGGCTATATTTGGTGGGGATTTTCGAAATTGGGGAAGAACACAACAAAATTAGGCTTGAAAACAAGGGGTAGGGGCTCCAAATTCGTGATCAACCTTGCTCTAATCGAAGATGATGTAGGGTGGAAACCCTAGGGGCCAATCTTTCACGATTGGAGCGGATCCTACGAAGAACACGAGGGGGAAAACACGAGGGTAAAGAGAGGAATCACTCAAATCAACAAGAAAGAATCACACATGTGCTAGATCCAAGTACCCGTAGAAATTACACGGTCCAAATCCAACAAAGGACGATACAAATAGTAACTAGTTCATCTCCGTGAGGAGGTAGTGAGGGGTCATCCCATGAAGGGGTCTTGAATCCAAGGTGGATCTTCTCCGAAGAGGCTACGGTCTCTCTCAATGGAGTAGATCCGTATGCATGAGAAAAGCTCTATCTCAAATGAGCTAAACCTATGCTAACCCTCAAATGGAGGAGGTGGAGGAGTATATATAGTCAAGGGCCACGATTGGGTAAGTGAGGGATACATGGGCCTCGGCCCATTACTCTGTGCACAGACAGGTGTCGGTCATGTGACAGGTTTCGAACGTCTAGTGGCTCGCGAGGGTCCGGTCATCCGGTACTTGTTGGACGTCCGGCATTTTGGCTCTGGATAGCCATCGTCGGATTTCCGGAGACTGTTGGTCATCCGGGCGCCGATGGTCGTCGGACGTCCGGTCTCGGTCGGTCGTCCGGGCACTGTAGGTTGCCTCGGCCGAAGTTGTTCTGGTTGGTGAAGACTCCAGGCGTCGGACGTCTGGTAAGGCTTGGTCGTCCAGTGGCTGTCGGATGTCTGGGAGCTGTAGCTTCCCAGCAGCTCCTTCTCTTGCTCCACGCACTTGGTGTACTCGCCGTCTTGTCCATGGTCTCCCTCTTGGTTCCTTATCATGCATAGCACATATGTTTCAAGTAGTAGCCATGACTCTTGTGTGGAAAGTGATGGTTCGGAGAGGAGCGAGTTCACCTTGTGTCCAATGGCATATACTTGAGGTCTCGTCTTATGTCTGATACATCTCCAATGTATCTATAATTTTTTATTGCTCCATGCTATATTATCTACTGTTTTATACATTATTGGGCTTTATTTTCCAGTTTTAAATTATTTTTGGGACTAACCTATTAACCGGAGGCCCAGCCCAGAATTGCTGTTTTTGCCTGTTTTAGGGTTTCGAAGAAAAGGAATATCAAACGGAGTCCAAACGGAATGAAACCTTCGGAAACGTGATTTTCTCATCAGATAAGATCCAGGAGACTTGAAACCTCCGTCAAGAAAGCCACGAGGTGGTCACGAGGGTAGGGGCGCCCCCTAGGGCGCGCCCTCTGCCTCGTGGGCCCCTCGAAGCTCCACCGACGTACTTATTCCTCCTATATATATCCACGTACCCCCAAACGATCGGGGACGGAGCCAAAAACCTAATTCTACCGCCGCAACTTTCTGTATCCATGAGATCCCATCTTGGGGCCTATTCCGGAGCTCCGCCGGAGGGGGCATCGATCACGGAGGGCTTCTACATCATCATCCAAGCCCCTCCAATGAAGTGTGAGTAGTTTACTTCAGACCTACGGGTCCATAGCTAGTAGCTAGATGGCTTCATTTCTCTTTTTGGATCTCAATACAATGTTCTCCCCTCTCATGTGGAGATCTATTTGATGTAATCTTCTTTTTGCGGTGTGTTGTTGAGACCGATGAATTGCGGGTTTATGATCCAGTCTATCTATGAATAATATTTGAATCTTCTCTGAATTCTTTTATGTATGATTGGTTATCTTTGCATGTCTCTTCGAATTATCAATTTGGTTTGGCCTACTAGATTGGTTGTGCTTACAATGGGAGAAATGCTTAGCTTTGGGTTCAATCTTGCGATGTCCTTTCCCAGTGATAGAAGGGGAAGCACGGCACATATTGTATTGTTGCCATCGAGGATAACAAGATGGGTTTTTTATCATATTGCATGAAATTATCCCTCTACATCATGTCATCTTGCTTAAGGCGTTACTCTATTTTTAACTTAATACTCTAGATGCATGCTGGATAGCGGTCGATGAGTGGAGTAATAGTAGTAGATGCAGAATCATTTTGGTCTACTTGTCTCGGACGTGATGCCTATATAGATGATCATACCTAGATATTCTCATAACTATGCTCAATTCTGTCAATTGCTCAACAGTAATTTGTTCACCCACTGTAGAATACATATGCTCTTGAGAGAAGCCACTAGTGAAACCTATGCCCCCCCGGGTCTCTTTCTCATCATATCAATCTCCATCACTTTATTATTGCTTTGCTTTTACTTTATTTACTTTGCATCTTTATGCCAAAAATACCAAAAATATTATTTATCATCTCTATCAGATCTCACTTTCGCAAGTGACCGTGAAGGGATTGACAACCCCTAAGCGCGTTGGTTGCGTTGAGCTATTGTTCTTGTGTAGGTACGAGGGACTCGAGCATAGCCTCCTACTGGATTGATACCTTGGTTCTCAAAAACTGAGGGAAATACTTACGCTACTTTGCTGCATCATCCCTTCCTCTTCGGGGAAATCCAACACAGTTCTCAAGAGGTAGCAATGTCCTCTTGGGGCTTGGAGAGTAGACGTAGTGTACATGGGGATGATCGTAGGATGCTTTGCATCCAGTATTCTCGCAGGGTGGTGCATGGTGAGTACGCCAATTACCTGTAGAAGCTTCAGGATCGTGCCGTCATGTGAGATGAGATGTGGAATGAATCAAACTATGTACGCTTGAGTATGCTTAATGACGGTTGAACTATGTACTTATGGTTGAACTATGCTTATGTACGTGTACGCTTATTATCTGTGTATGAGTATGTTTAATCTATGTTTACTTATGTCTAACCGTGGGATATGGATGCAACCAGTTTGGTTGATGGAATCTACATCTGTCTTGGTTTATTGGCACCCTTTTTAATTTGTGTTAAATTTTGACAAAAGGTTTAACTGACAAAATGTTAGTGCAGGTCAGGAAAAATTGTATCATTGGATAGGTATTTGAGCATAGTGTTCAATGATATAATTTTTGGTGACATGCATAAACATTTCTTACTTCAATATTTGGTCAAAATTTGGTAAAATTTACAAAGAGGGACCAATAAACCAGGAAGGAGGTAGCACGTCAATAACACACGGTTCCCAAAATTGGAACCGTGTGCAATGACTTTCATTTTGCCTGTTGCATCAATCACACACGGTCCGCTCTAGCAAACCATCGCCTTCAAAATTCTTTGTGGGACAGAAAACCCTCACCACCCAATTCAAAAAATAACAAAGAAAAACCTCACCATCCCCACGTCACAAAAACCCTCACCTCGTCTGCCACCCCCTCAGGCCCCCATTCACACCTGCACAAGCTCCTCCCCGTCTATGCCATGGCACCGCCTATCACGACGGTAAACAGTTAGCTCGGCGCCTGTCGTCGCCAGGCTGCCGGCTAAGCCCACCACATTTCTCCACTTCCGCTTGCCGCCGCCTATCGCCATCGACTTTCTCAATGCTGCTCGCGGTCGACCCAGCTCCGCTCGGTTCGGGAATCTGCCGTACTGAGGGTTATTTCTCATGGACGAAAAGGTAACTAATTTAGTGAGATATTATCTCATCTCTTATCCCAGTTCATCTGCCTCCATTAATCACCCGGCAAAAATCGTTGTGAATTCATTTTTATTCGAGTTGTTTTGAGGGTTTTCTTTCATTCATAGAATGTACAGTGCGCTGACACATCAGGACTTTTCGACCTCCGCCAGAGATTCTATCTCACCGTACCAGATAACTTGAGGATGTGCGCAGTCTGTTCAATCTCACCCTAAATCGGCTGGCATGGCCTACTTTCCTCAACATATTCTAAATATTGCTACATTTGGATAAAAGGCTCCACATGCACCATATACGTCAAAGGGGATTCTTCCTATATTAGGAAAATTAGTGATGTATTATTCTTTCGATTTCTCTCATATTTCCATGACATCATGTTTACCCTATATGTTTAATTATTGATTTTTGTCCTTCGATTTCAACTGTTGTATAGTTCTTTCAATTTGGGACCATATTTGCATGTTGACATATTTTCTTTAACTATCCTACCATTTTTTGCAGCGCATCCCTTGTTATGCAACAGATTATGTAGTGCACAATCTTTCCCTTTACATAGATTAAGACTGCATGAATGTCATACTGCACACAAAACATGGATTTACAATCGTTGCTACTGTAAGACTTGATGAACATGGTGACTCCTATTTTGGAAATGTATTTTGGAAAGAAATTTCTAAGTTTCATGTATTGAAAGCTGGCACTAAAATTGCACTACACATAAAAGGGCCTGGTCATGAGATATATGATAACTTCCCCGACAAAATCATCTGTCCAGACTTTGTTCGAAGTAAGTTTTCTTTTCAACTATCTGCATATTGACTTACCCAACAATGTCAAATGAATTGTGTAGTCTTTAAGCAACCAACTATTATTCCCTTTTCTTACTATATTCCTACCTTTTCTATCAGCTCTGTTTTAATTATTCCCTATAACTTACCCAGCAACTATACACTTTTCTATTGCCCTGTTTTAATTAAATATTCCCTGTACTCCCTTTTCTATCAGAAAGCGCCGCTGACAAGGAGACTCCGGAGGTGGAGAACGGGGCTACCAACAAGCGGAGGCGACTCCAGCAGGCCTAGACTTCATCAGTAGCCTCCCTTATGATATGTTGACAGTCATCATCTCCCTATGGAAGTCCAACCCTCTTGACCTCATCGACACCCACAAGCTCTGCCATGGCTATCGCAAAAGCTTGGATCCGTTCTCCCAGATCCTCGGCAGTCACCTTGGCCCAACCAGAGGCCTTAGAATGGGCAAGTTCCGTTCCAACGGCAAGGACAGAGCCAAGCTTGATGACTGGTTCTGATCCTCCGCCCTATATTAGCTCTAGGAGCTCACTTTTGATGATGGGCATATGTGGTCGCTGCCAATGTCCGCACTCCACCTTGCACCCACGCTGTGCATCTCCCAAGTTCAGGAACTGCCATTCCCCCCCCCCTTAATGACACACCCGCTCTTATTCTACCACGACTGAAGCACCTCATGCTCGTTGATGTCTGCCTCTCAAACGGTGACATGGAGCGCCTGCTTCGTGGTTGTACTGCACTTGAGTACCTTCGTCTTCAGGCGATCAATGCGTTGAGTACCTTCCACATCACCTCCATGACTCTCCGGACTATTTATGTGTGTTGCTGGTGCGGCAGGAAGACATCACAAGATGTGTACCATGGTATGGTCATTGAGGACACACCTGCACCTGAGAGATTACTTGTAGTTGATCAAGAAGGTCCAACAAGAATCAATGTCATTTCTGTCCGAAATTGACATTGGTAGGCTACTCGTCTGACAAATACTCCAAACTTGTTATAGGATCCACACCCGTTCAGGTACAACAACCGCCTTCTACCTCTGCTTCTACAAGTTAACATTATATCTAATCTTGAAGATGTTTGTTCGTCTGTCATTCAGAAAATGATTCCGACAAGCTTGACCACGAAACCATGCACAGTGAAGGTCTTGGCACTAGAATCTATCGGCCCCAACCTGGAGCAAGTTATCAGTTTCCTGAGATGCTTTTCGTGCCTGGAGAAGCTATATATTGAGGTGATGTTCCTTTCCTATTAAATGTTAACAATAAGGGAGTTCAATTTGTGACACCTTTTTCCATGTTAACAATGATGATGTACTATGATTTCTAAATGATTCTTTTGTAGGATTTCAGTACATACATGTTCCCTCCAATATGGTTACAATCAATAAGCATTTCTCCTTTGGATTCATCTGTACTAGTTTTCTCAGGGAACATTTCATCCACTCCAACCTCTTGTGAAAAAGCTACATTTTTCTAGAATGTAATCAAATGCCCATGTTAATCATGTCCCATCAAAGATGGCATGTTAGTGCATTTTACAACATGTTTTCTTCTTTTGCAGATAAGATTAACATGTTTTCTTCTTTTGCAGATAAGATTAGGCCCAGTGGTGGATAATGTGATACAATATAACAATCACGTTGAATGCCTAGATCTGCATGTCTCAGAAATTACTTTGAACTCGTACTAAGGGACCTTACCGGAGATTATATTCGCCTTCTTTGTTCTCAAAGCAAGGGTGCTGAAGGAAATGAGGTTTTTTCTACATTTATTTCACAAAAATGAATGGTTTCTTGATCAGCAACGGCGCCTGCGGAAGAATGGAATAGGCCCCAAAAATGCTGAATTAATTTTGGAACTTCAGATGACAGAGTAATCGGAAGTCATCATGTCAACCCCATACATGACTTCTCAGTGGCTGACCCCTTTGCAAAAATTGTGAGGTTTCGAAACCAGACTTAGAAGTTGTGGTATTAGTTTGAACCCCTCTTATATCCATGTTTAGCGGATCAGCGCGAGCGTTTGCAGCTGATGAGCTGAATTTCATTTCTAATATCAGTTTGAACGTTGTAATCTTTGAATTTGAGCCATATAACTCTGGAATTTGAACCTTGTAATATTTCGAGCTTTTGTGGTACAATCGTTGAAATGGCACCGTATGAGACTCGTATATTGGTAGCACTATTTTGACCTTAATATGCAATGGTCTTAGATTTCATTAACAATTCTTGAATATGCTTACATTGTCGATCTCACAGCAAATGATCTGTATAGCTAACTTGACTGCGATCTTCGACATTGTTGCACACAGTTGGTTTCTTCCACCGTGTTCCCTATAGAGCGCAGAATTAATTATCGCACTCGAGTGTCCATCATCACCCTTATGTGTAACTTTGACCTTATCACCCACGGGTAAACTTATGACTGAAGTCATTCCAAACACTTCGTTTTTACAAATCTTTTTGCCAATAAACGCCCACGATTTGTCCCTCTTCTAGCCGATGCGTGGACAAACTAGCCGGGCAGGAACCTTGCATGGTAAATTGCGCGGTAGCGCGGGAATAGGCTCACCGATGATAGATTTGGTGCCTCTTCGAGCCCACGCGTGGGGTGTGGTGTTGTCAAGCGTGCACTAGAATCCTCCACAATGAACACCGTGACAAGACGTGACGATTATAGGCTAGCCGGCCCCAATTTATTACAGTAGCCAACCTTTCGATCGTGCCCCACCATTGCAAGAAGCACACCCACCACGATAAATTCTTAGAGGGTATCTTGCGCGGCTCCAATGGCGCTTCGAGCGGCTGCGGAGGACGAGCAGAAGTTCACCATGCATGCCGTGGTGGACACCCACAGAAGGTTCATGGACCTCTCGGTGGTATACACCAACGACCCGTTCTGGGTGGAGCACTGCATCCACATCATGGAGCTATTGCTTGCCAAGGAGAATCACAAAGTGGTTGGGTTTGACCTCGAGTACACCCACGCTCGTGTCGGGTCTCGTCCCAAGGTCATCATCGCCGAGATGTGCATGCGCCACCACGTCCTTGTCTACCACTACTTCCTGGCCACAAGGCCTTGCAAGTGTTTCGCTAGGCTTGTCAACAGCCCCCACTACATTTTTGCTACGGTGGGCATCACCATCGATGTAAAGGCGGTCGATAATTCGGGCATCGCCTGCCAGAATCTTGTCGACATCCAGGGCCAATACATGATTTGGGACAGCAAGGAGCATGAGAAGGACTCACTAGTTCACCTCTCCGAGGCCATCGTCGACCCCTACTACAGAGACCTGAAGGATTTGTGCAACAAGGACAAACGTGCCTGGCACTCGGCCTAGATGGAGAAACTCGACAAAGCTCACGTCGTGTACGCAACCAAGGAGGCGTACACGAGCTACAACATGTATAGGCGGATCGTTGACATGAGGAAGTACCTCCTTCCCCAAAACGGCCAGAGATCCAGCCGGAAGTAGAGCAATGGAAAGCATCATTGCAACAATAAGTAGATGATTAGATCCTCATTTCTCGTACTTTAGAATGCATGTAATTTCTTACTTTAGTATGTGGAAATGTTATCTATGTAGTCACTTGTGTAATTGTATGCTTAATTTGGTTATGCAATGCTGTCTTTTTAAGTATATATGTTGATGCTTTGTAGACAGAGCGTAGATGTTGTGCGGACAAAGAAAATCACATCGCACATGGACTAAACAATGGAACCCGTCTGTGATGTTTTAATCAATAACTCATAATTGTATACCAACAATCGTTTGCTCACAACACACACGGCCAGTTAGCAGTAGTCGTCTGTGTTGTTACGGTCTTCGCACACGTTTCCGATTATAGACCTGTTTCCTACGTATCACACACTTGTTAAGTTGAACCGTTTCTGTTCTCATGTCTCAACACAAATAGTTCATCCGAGTGATCCGCATGCCGTATATCGCACACACCTTGTTCTGGCTGACCGTTTCTTTGTGTTGCCTAATCACAAACAGTTCATGCGAGTGAACCATATGCTATATATCGCACACACCTTCATCTGGCTGCCAGTTTCTTTTGTTCCTCCTCATCGCAAACAGTTAATTGAGCCGAACTGTATGCCCTGCATCACACACATAACTAAAATCTGAACCGTGTTTGATGCATCCTCCATCGCAAACGTTTTGCACCTTTTGACGGGTTTTTTACACCACTGATTGCGATTATGGCATCGCACATAGTTTCTTCGAAGGGTCTCTGATCGTAGTGTTGCGTTAGCAGCATCCTCCAGTAGTGTAGCTAATTATGCCATTTTTTAGTTAACTAAGCATATTATGCCAATTTTTGACATAAGTAAGCTAAGTATAGGTTTTTATTGAGCTAACCCAGGTAACTAAGCATATTAGAGCTAATTTTGCACTTTAGAGCTAACTTAGGTCATTTTGGAGCTAACTTAGGTAAAATTGATCATTTTGGAGCTAATTAGGCTTATTATGTCATTTTCGAGGAAAATAAGCTAACAATATGATATATATGAGGTTACCAAGATTGTTATGCCATTTCAAACCTAAGTAAGCTAATTATGCCAGTTTTTACATAAGTAAGCTAAGTTTATGTCATTATTGAGAAAACGTAGGTAACTAAGCATATTAGAGATAACTTAGCATATTAGAGCTAACTTAGGTCATTTCGGAGGAAACAAAGCTAAGTATAGATCATTTTGGAGCTAAGTAAGCTAATTATGTCATTTTGGAGGAAGATAAGCAATGTCTATGTCATTATGGTATGCATTTTGGGGAAAATAAAGCTAAGTCTAGGTCTTTATGCATTTCATAAGCAAAACACTCGAGAAAACTTAACGTCATCACGGAGGTGAAGGACCGGTCGGGTTTGCGCCAGTGCCAGACGGAGAAGGACTAGTCGGGGTTGCGCCAATGCAAGACGGAGAAGGATCGGTCGATGCTTGTCGGGAGGCATCTTGCACCAAAGGTCATTTGCAATGTCTCGTTAGCATGACGCAACTGAAATGTGAATACTAGTAACTAATGATCAATCAAATGAAACTTACCGTATCCGCTATACTAATATGGGGCAACGGCGAAGGGGTCTGACCATTTTTCTCGCACACGGACTACACATTTTTTTTCATGAGTAAGTCATATTAGTTAGGAATGAAATGAGCATTACGTGCATGATTTGGGTAGTATGCAGGAGAAACTTACCACGTGGAGCTTGTATAGGGCCCGGTGAGACGTGTCGTTCCGGTTCCTCTCCGCCTCCAACAAAATAGCCGTCCTCTCCACCAGCTCCCTCTCCCTCTTCTTAGCCTGCCTGTTTGCCTCTGCCAGAAGCACGTGGGCCCTAGCCTCGATGGAGAGATCCATTTTTTGACCTGGTACTGTAGGGTAAAACACCCCACAGCTCTTGTAATTATTATATAGTGTACAAGATACAAGGTATGTACATAAAAAAAGAAAAGATTCTAAATCTAAGAGAATACAAAGGTCACCTCAAGGTGGCAAAAAAGAAATCCATCTAAGAAGACCATCCTTATACTTATTTTTAGTCCTATGGGCAAGCAAAGAAATGTCATGAATAAAACATGATCTTCACCTTCTAAAGGAAGGGTTTATGTTCCTGGAGACTCTATCATTCCTCACAGACCAGATATTCCAACAAGCAAGAAAGACCACTTCAGCAAAGAAAGTTTTCTGAAAGTCCCTTCTTGCAGCATAAGCAATGGCAGGACGAGGCGGTATCTCAGGATCGGAGCTCGTCTGGTGCTTCTTGATCTCCCGGAGAGTTCTAGGACAATGTATGAGTCCATCCCCAATGGCTACCGAGCCATGGTACCTTGATAACCCAAAAGTACAGGGGATCATTTGTAGGCTTCTTCGATAAATAAGAGTGTCGAACCCAACAAGGAGCTAATGGCAGAACAAATATTACCTCAAGTTCTATCGACCAACGATACAACTCTACACACACTTAACGTTTGATTTACCTAGAACAAGTATGAAACTATTTTGCAAGAATAAATCTACGAGTACTTTGCG
Organism: Triticum aestivum; assembly: GCF_018294505.1. Classification (NCBI taxonomy): domain Eukaryota; kingdom Viridiplantae; phylum Streptophyta; class Magnoliopsida; order Poales; family Poaceae; genus Triticum; species Triticum aestivum. The sequence goes on from NC_057797.1 coordinate 257,554,170, forward strand.
AGAATAAAATACAGATAAATTGCAAGGTAATAAAAGTTGATAGCTTTTGTAAACAAGTCATCTATCCCTAGGCAATCGATACCAAGTACCGATAATCATTCTTGCAATTTTATATGAGGGAGAGGCATGAGCTAACATACTTTCTCTACTAGGATCATATGCACTTTGTTGGGGAACCCAGTAATTTTAAAAAAATTCCTATGCACATGCAAGATCATGGTGATGCATAGCAACAAGAGAGGAGAGTTTCGTCGACGTACCCTCGTAGACCGTAAGCGGAAGCGTCATGAGAACACGGTTGATGTAGTCGTACGTCTTCACGATCTGACCGATCCAAGTACCGAACGTACAGCACCTCCGAGTTTAGCAGATGTTCAGCTCGGTGATGTCCCATGAACTCTGATCCAGCAGAGTTTTGAGGGAGAGTTCCATCAGCACGACAGCGTGATGACGGTGATGATGATGCTACCGACGCAGGGCATCGCCTAAGCACCGCTACAATATGACCAAGGTGGATTATGGTGGAGGGGGGCACCGCACATGGGTAAAAGATCAACTAGTCAACTTGTGTTTGTTGGCGTGCCCCTGCCCCCGTATATAAAGGAGCAAGGGGGGAGGCCGGCCGGCCCTAGCAGGGCGCGCCAGGAGGAGTCCTACTCCCACCGGGAGTAGGATTCCCCCTTTCCCTAGTTGGACTAGGAGAGAAGGAAGCGGGAGAGAGGGAGGAAGGAAAGGGGGGCGCCACCCCCTCCTTGTCCAATTTGAACTAGAGGGAGGGGGCGCCTGGCCTGCCCTAGTCTCTTCTCTCTCTATGGCACAATAAGGCCCATACATTTACCAGGGGGTTCCTATAACCACCCGGTACTCCGGTAAAATCCCGATTTCACCCGGAACTATTCTGATGTCCAAATATAGGCTTCCAATATATGGATCTTTATGTCTCGACCATTTCGAGACTCCTCGTCATGTCCATGATCGTATCTGGGACTCCGAACTACCTTCGGTACATCAAAACACATAAACTCATATTATCGATCGTCACCAAAGTTTAAGCGCGCGGGCCCTACGGGTTCGAGAACTATGTAGAAACAACCGAGACTCATCTCCAGTCAATAAACAATAGCGGAACCTGGATTCTCATATTGGTTCCTACATATTCTACAAAGATCTTTATCGGTCAAACCGCATAACAACATACGTTGTTCCCTTTGTCGTCGGTATCCTTATACCTAGTTCAATCTCGTTACCGGCAAGTCTCTTAACAGGCTCCATAATGCATCATCCCGCAACTAACTCATTAGTCACAATGCTTGCAAGGCTTATAGTGATGTGCATTACCGAGATGGCCCAGAGATACCTCTCCGACAATCGGAGACACCTGTAGAGCACCTTTATAATCACCCACTTACGTTGTGACATTTGGTATCACACAAAGTGTTCCTCTGGTACTCGGGAGTTGCACAATCTCATAGTCATAGGAACATGTATAAGTCATGAAGAAAGCAATAGCAACAAACTAAACGATCACCGTGCTAAGCTAATGGATGGGTCAAGTCAATCATATCATTCTCTAATGATGTGATCCCGTTAATCAAGTGACAACTCATGTCTATGGTCTAGGAAACATAACCATCATTTATTCAATGAGCTAGTCAAGTAGAGGCAAACTAGTGACACTATGTTTGTCTATGTATTCACACATGTACTAAGTTTCCGGTTAATACAATTCTAGCATGAATAATAAACATTTATCATGATATAAGGAAATATAAATAAAAACTTTATTATTGCCTCTAGGGCATATTTCCTTCAGTCTCCCACTGGCACTTGAGTCAATAATCTAGATTACATAGTAATCATTCTAACACCCATGGAGTCTTGGTGCTGATCATGGTTTGCTCGTGAGACAGGCTTACTCAACGGGTCTGCAACATTCAGATTTGTATGTATCTTGCAAATCTCTATGTGTCCCACCTTGACATGATCGCGGATGGCATTGAAGCGTCTCTTGATGTGCTTGGTTCTTTTGTGAAATCTGGATTCCTTTGCCAAGGGAATTGCACCAGTATTGTCACAAAAGATTTTCATTAGACCCGATGAACTAGGTATGACACCTAGATCGGATATGAACTCCTTCATCCAGACTCCTTCAGTTGTTGCTTCCGAAGCAGCTATGTACACCGCTTCACACGTAGATCCCGCCATGACTCTTTGCTTAGAACTGCACTAACTGACAGCTCAACCGTTCAATAAAGACATGTATCCGATTTGTGACTTAGAGTCATCTAGATCAGTGTCAAAGCTTGCAATAACGTAACCATTTACGACGAGCTCTTTGTCACCTCCATAAACGAGAAACATATCCTTAGTCCTTTTCAGGTATTTCAGGATGTTCTTGACCATTGTCCAGTGATCCACTCCTGGATTGCTTTGGTGCCTCGCTGCTAAACTAATAGCAAGGCACACATCAGGTCTGGTACACAGCATTGCATACATGATACAGCCTATGGCTGAAGCATAGGGAACATCTTTCATTTTCTCTCTATCTTTTGCAGTGGTCGGGCATTGAGTCTGACTCAACTTCACACCTTGTAACACAGACAAGAACCCTTTCTTTACTTGATCCATTTTGAACTTCTTCAAAACATTATCAAGGTATGTGCTTTGTGAAAGTCCAATTAAGCTTCTTGATCTATCTCTATAGATCTTGATGGCCAATATATAAGCAGCTTCACCGAGGCCTTTCATTGAAAAACTCTTATTCAAGTATCCTTTTATGCTATCCAGAAATTCTATATCATTTCCAATGAACAATATGTCAGCCACATATAATATTTGAAATGCTACAGAGCTCCCACTCACTTTCTAGTAAATACTGGCTTCTCCAAAAGTCTGTATAAAACCATATGCTTTGTTCACACTATCACAATGTTTATTCCAACTCCGAGATGCTTGCACCAGTCCATAGATGGATCGTTGGAGCTTGCACACTTTGTTAGCTCCCTTTGGATCGATAAAACCTTCGGGTTGCATCATATACAACTCTTCTTCCAGAAATCCATTCAGGAATGCAGTCTTTACATCCATTTGCCAAATTTCATAATCATAAAATGCGGAAATTGCTAACATCATCATAGTCAACTCCTTGAACTTGTCGAAAACCTTTCGCAACAAGTCGAGCTTTGTAGACAGTAGTATTACCGTCAGCGTCAGTATTCTTCTTGAAGATCCATTTATTCTCGATGGCTTGCCGATCATCGGGCAAGTCAACCAAAGTCCACACTATTTTATCATACATGGATCCCATCTCAGATTTGATAGCCTCAAGCCATTTTGCAGAATCTGGGCTCATCATCGCTTCCTCATAATTCATAGGTTCGTCATGGTCAAGTAACATGACTTTCAGAACAGGATTACCGTACCACTCGCGTGCGGATCTTACTCTGGTTGACCTACGAGGTTCGGTAGTAACTTCATCTGAAGTTACATGATCTTCATCATTAGATTCCTCACTAATTGGTGTAGGAGTCACAGGAACAGATTTCTGTGATGAACTACTTTCCAATAAGGGAGCAAGTACAGTTACCTCGTCAAGTTCTACTTTCCTCCCACTCACTTCTTTCGAGAGAAACTCCTTCTCTAGAAAGGATCCATTCTTAGCAACGAATGTGTTTCCTTCGGATCTATGATAGAAGGTGTACCCAACAGTCTCCTTTGGGTATCATATGATTACACATTTCTTCGATTTGGGTTCGAGCTTATCAGGTTGAAGCTTTTTCACATAAGCATCGCAGCCCCAAACTTTAAAAAATGACAACTTTGGTTTCTTGCCAAACCACAGTTCATAAGGCGTCGCCTCAACGGATTTAGATGGTTCCATATATTACGTGAATGCAGCCGTCTCTAAAGCATTACCCCAAAACGATAGCGGTAAATCAGCAAGAGACATCATAGATCGCACCATATCTAGTAAAGGACGATTAAGACGTTCGGACACACCATTACGGTGTGGTGTTCCGGGTGGCGTGAGTTGCGAAACTATTCCACATTGTTTCAAATGAAGAACAAACTCATAACTCAAATATTCTTCTCCACGATCAGATCGTACAAACTTTGTTTTCTTGTTACGATGATTTTCCACTTCACACTGAAATTATTTGAACTTTTCAAATGTTTTAGACTTATGTTTCATCAAGTAGATATACCCATATCTGCTCAAATCATCGGTGAAGGTGAGAAAATAACGATATCCGCCGCGAGCCTCAACATTCATCGGACCAAATACATTAGTATGTATGATTTCCAACAAATCTGTTGCTCGCTCCATAGTTCCGGAGAACGGCGTTTTAGTCATTTTGCCCATGAGGCATGGTTCGCAAGTACCAAATGATTCATGATCAAGTGAATCCAAAAGTCCATCAGAATGGAGTTTCTTCATGAGCTTCAATATTATGAATATGTGTATCACTACTATCGAGATTCATCAAAAATAGACCACTCTTCAAGGGTGCATGACCATAAAAGATGTTACTCATATAAATAGAACAACCATTATTCTCAGATTCAAATGAATAACCGTCTCGCATTAAACAAGATCTAGATATAATGTTCATGCTCAACACTGGCACCAAATAACAATTATTCAGGTCTAAAATTAATCCCGAAGGTAGATGTAGAGGTAGTGTGCCGACCGCGATCACATCGACTTTGGAACCATTTACCACGCACATCGTCACCTCGTCCTTAGCCAACCTTCGCTTAATCCGTAGCCCCTTTTCGAGTTGCAAATATTAGCAACAGAACCAGTATGAAATACCCAGGTGCTACTGCGAGCATTAGTAAGGTACACATCAATGACATGTATATCACATATACCTTTTTTCACCTTGCCATCCTTCTTATCCGGCAAATACTTGCGGCAGTTTCGCTTCCTGTGACTAGTCCCTTTGCAGTAGAAGCACTCAGTCTCAGGCTTATGTCCAGACTTGGGCTTCTTCACTTGAGCATCAACTTGCTTGTCGTTCTACTTGAAGTTCCCCTTCTTCCCTTTACCCTTTTCTTCAAACTGGTGGTCTTGTTGACCATCAACACTTGATGCTCCTTCTTGATTTCTACGTCCGCAACCTTTAGCATTGCGAAGAGCTCAGGAATCGTCTTATCCATCCCTTGCATATTATAGTTCATCACGAAGCTCTTGTAGCTTGGTGGTAGTGATTGAAGAACTCTGTCAATGACACTATCAACATGAAGATTAACTCCCAGTTGAGTCAAGTGGTTGTGGTACCCAGACATTCTAAGTATATGTTCACTGACAGAACTATTCTGCTCCATCTTGCAGCTGTAGAAATTATTGGAGACTTCTTATCTCTCAATCCGGGCATTTTCTTGAAATATTAACTTCAACTCATGGAACATCTCATATGCTCCATGAAGTTCGAAACGTCGTTGAAGTCCCGGTTCTAAGCCGTAAAGCATGACACACTGAACTATCGAGTAGTCATTAGCTTTGCTCTGCCAGACGTTCATAACATCTGGTGTTGCTCCTGCAGCGGGTTTGGCACCTAGAGGTGCTTCCAGGACGTATTTCTTATGTGCAGCAATGAGGATTGCCGGCGTCAAAACTGGCGGATCTCGGGTAGGGGGTCCCGAACAATGCGTCTAGGCCGGATGGTAACAGGAGACAAGGGACACGAAGTTTTACCCAGGTTAGGGCCCTCTCGATGGAGGTAAAACCCTACATCCTGCTTGATTAATATTGATGATATGGGTAGTACAATAGTAGATCTACCACGAGATCAGAGAGGCTAAACCCTAGAAGCTAGACTATGGTATGATTGTTGATGTGTATGTTGCCCTACGGACTAAAACCCTTCGGTTTATATAGACACCGGAGAGGGTTAGGGTTACATAGAGCCGGTTACAATGGTAGGGGATCTGAATATCCGTATCGCCAAGCTTACCTTCCACACCAAGGAAAGTCCCTTTCGGACACGGGACGAAGTCTTCAATCTGGTATCTTCATAATCCAGGAATCTGGCTGAAGGTATAGTCCGGCCATCCGGACACCCCCTAATCCAGGACTCCCTCAGTAGCCCCTGAACCAGGCTTCAATGACGACGAGTCTGGAGCGCAGATTGTCTTCAGCATTGCAAGGCGGGTTCCTCCTCCAAGTACTTCATAGAAGATTTTAAACACAAAGATAGTGTCCGGCTTTGCAAAATAAGTTTTCCACATATTGCCATAGAGAGAATTATATTTACACAAATCTAATCTGCTGATATATTCCGTAGTGTGACACACCACGGCCAAGCCTTTATCCGAGTCGTTTTATTACCCCGCCTCAGCGCGTCATGCGAGGCGGTTTCCTTGGCACATCTTTTTAATGCAGAGATCGTGTCCCCTTATTCCTGGATTCTCATTAATACGGGCGTGGGTAACCCAACCGCTTCTAGGACTCCTAGATTATAGGCAAGTCCAAACGGACACGGAGAGGACGCTTGTTATTCACCCTCTTTATAAAGGGATGAGGCTTTTATTTCTCCCTCCTATGCTCAATCGAATCCTTCCCCCACCTCAAGCTCAAACGCCCAAAGTTCAGGTCAGGTGCTCCGAACCTTCAATCATGTCCGGATCTAGCATTCAAAGCCGATGGGTGCCTTCCTCCATCACGGAAGAAGACATCAAAAAGTTGAGGGAGGCTAGATATCTGACCACCGAGATTCTGTATCGGCTGCCTCCCCAGGGGCAGGCCGTTCCCTCCCCCGAACCCAATGAGAGCGTCGTGTTCGTCTCCCACTTCCTCCGAGGTCTAGGCCTTGCTTTGGATCCTTTTGTCAGGGGCTTGATGTTTTACTACAGGCTAGATTTGCATGATCTAGCTCCAGACTCCTTTCTTCATATCACGACATTTATTGTTGTGTGCGAGGCCTTCCTCCGGGTTACCCCTCACTTTGGCCTATGGCTCAAGACTTTTGAAGTAAAGCCGAAGATGATCGAGGGGCAACATGCGGCGTGTCGAGGTGCCTCAATACGCAAGATGACTGGAGCTTCATGGACCAAAGGTTCCATTCCAGAGGTGTCTGAATTGTGGCAACAGGAGTGGTTCTACATCACGGCTCCTAGAAGTACCAAGTGGGCGGCCGCCCCTGTTTTCCGCCCGGGCCCTCCACCACAACTGATGTCATGGATTAGCAGAGGGTTGAGATGGGGTCCAGCCAAGGACGTGCCTATACTGCAAAGCCGCATTCAAGATCTCTTCAATGGAGATTTCAGTTTGGTTGCAGTAACACAAGTTATGCTGGTTCGTCAAGTCCAGCCTTGCAAACGCCGGCCCCTTCGCTTGTGGGAGTTCAATCCCGAGGGACCGCGCGCCATTCAAAATTTCCTCGGCCTGACGCACGAGGAGATGTACAAGTCATTCTTTGGACCTCAAGTGGAGTGTCTGGAAATCACCCAGGACGTGGGCCTGAGTAGTAACTGCGCCGCCGAACAGGTAAGGCACCTTCCGACCGAACGTACTACCTCTCCTTTGATACGAAGTTATTTCTGAGAGCTTGCTTTTTGACCAGGACTGGCTAACGAAGGCGAAGTTGATTCGGTGTTCGGCCCCCCTCCCTGATGGTTTGGAAAATCCGGTATTGGAAAAGATGCTCCAGACCGCACCTTGCCTGGAGCCCTTGAAGGAAAATGCTGGAGGTCGTGGGCCCCCAATGCTGCCCACTCTAGCCGAGGGAGCGAGCGTCTCCATGAAGGAAGACGACCAGAAGAGGAAAAGGATTGCGTCCAGGGATTCGGAAGCCGGAGCTTGCAAACAGGAGAAGAAGTCTCCCACAGAGGGTCCTATCCCGGGGGGGTGCGGTTGCCACACAAAGTCCGCGGGGGGATCAATTCTCCCACGAGTCGTAAGTGACCCAAAATACCTTAATAGTACAGATATGCCATCTTTTCTTCTGAGAAAATAACCACCGCATATATCTTTGCAGTTCGGGCCTTAGCCCATCTCAACTGAGCTCGTCTTCGAGGGATCTTCTTCCAGAGATGATGGAGAGCGAAACGCCTCCTCCGAACTCCTCCGCTCCAGAAGCGGGCGACCCTGAAGTGTCGTCGTGGAGGGCCTCTCCGTGTCCGGCAAGGCCAGAAGATAATCCCGTCGACCCCCGAAGCTCCCAGTGTCCGGCTCCCAAAGAGAGAAGACAAAAGAGTCCGGCACCGTCTAGTGTGCGGTCGGATGTTCTGAGGGAGTTGGTTGGGCGAGCGGCCATCTCAGATGAACACCATGTGCTGATGAATATGGTGATGGAGAGAATCTCGTCCACCGAGAGCGGATTGCATAAAGCTTTTATGAGTCTACTGACAGGTTTTGAGGTACGTAAAATAATGTATGATAATCCTGCACATGCTAAGTGTGCCCTGTGTAGATAGTAGCCCCTAAGACTCTGGTTGTCGTCGGGAATGACGACGATCAGAGGATCATAATCCTAGGTAGTAACCATACTGCCTCTATGAGCAGGTGATGGAAGCTCCGGTGGCTAGCCGGACTAGCGAGTTTCCCCATTTAGGACGGCAGTTGGATGCGGCAGACGCCGACATCGAGCTTGTTAACAAAAGGCTTGACGAGGCACAGGGTAAGTGTTATTATCTGGTAAACACCGCATAGTAAGAGCAGCATGAAGCCAGTATATTTAACATGTTATGACTGCAGATGGAGCTGCCACTGTTGAAGCCTTGCGGGCGGAACTTGCCCGAGCCAAGGAACAAGCGAAATTGGGTAATGCGGCTGCTTTGAAGGCGGCCAAAGAGTTGCGCGCCGAGAAGGCTGCGCATGGCGAGAGCCGAGAGAAGATGGCCAATATGGCCATAGAATTAAAAGCCGTCGTCGACCGTTGCCGGGTTCTTGAAAAGGAAAACTAGGCGAAGGCATCAGACCTTGAGAAGGCTGGTGCAACGGGAAAAGACCTCCGCTCTGCTATGAGGGCAAAGAAGGAGGAGCTGCAGGAAGCCGGAGATATTGTAGCTGGGAAATCCTTTATGTTGCAGAGGAAGTTCAGAGATCCACGGTATGCCCCTCTGGATCGGCTATGGAGTTTGGAGGATGTGTATATGGATTTGGCGGCAAGCGCTGCCGATGCGGCCAAGTACTTCCAGAGTCAGACGAACCGTGAAGTAGACCAGCTATTTTGGAAACAATTCCATTCTCCCGAGCGTCCGCTCTCATTGACTGACCAATTAGCCGAATGGGCTGAACTAAATAGGTTGTCCGGACTCTCCATGAGGTCTGTTGTGGATCAGCTATGGCCGGAAAAGTCAAAACCGAACAGCTATTTCAGCTTGGTGCAGCAGTTCCTTGACGTGGTGCCGCACATAAATGTGATGAAGAGGTCGGCATGCATAGAAGGCGCACGAATGGCCTTTGCCCGTGTTAAAGCACACTGGGCAGAGATGGATGCTACCACTGTTGCAGCGCAGGATTCGGCCATAGGTCGAAGGGCTGCTGAGCACTACTTTGAGGAAGTTCTTGAGGGTGCTCGTTTGATAGAGACCCAGTGCTCAAAAAATATTATGTTTGAGTGATATGTAATCTCATTGTAAGAGAAATGCTTTTATAAATTTTCATGAGGCTACTTTTATACTTTTGCCTAGGCGGCCGTTTATGTATACATGTGTATAACCTGAAAGATTGCAGTCGTCGGCTTCAACCCCCATGCATATAATGCGGAGGTGCTCGCAAAGACACACGTTCACACTAAACCCAACGTCTTGGTCCTATAAAGGAGGTGATAGCGGAGCGAGCGAGGCAACCGGACTATAATGCTTTAACACTTTCACTTAGCCATAGGAGTTTGACAGTGGGGCTATTAGATAGCCCCTAGTGGCTCCGCACTCTCCCGATCCCGGGGTGCATACATGCCTGGCCGGGAAATGACTCTTCGTTAAGGCGGAGGAATTCTAACATTCCTAGAGGTCGTCGAGTGGTTGACCAGTCTCACGCTATATCATGACAGTTAGTTTTCGGCTTTCTCTACTGAGGTGCTCGTCCGGATGAACCAGGGCACAATCGCAGTAGTTCTCCTGGTGCTACCTTAGTCGGTAAAGCCGAACGTAAGGCACCAAAACACAGGAGCCAGGCAAACCCAACATTTGACCAAAGACAATGACTCGGAGCTGATGCATATAGGGCCAAACTCGCGCCGCCGAACACTCCCTTAGGTATTCGGTCTTTTGTGGTATAAACCGGGCTTAAAGAATGGCCTTTGTAAGAAGCCCCTTGTGTCCAGGTACGTGCATTGTTCTGGCGTTGCCACATGCCAAGACGTCAGCATCCTTCTCAGCGGTGGATATGTATCAACAAGAGACAATAAAAACGGTTTACGCAGGGTCTTAATCTAAAAAGAATCCTTGGGGTGGGTCCCTGCTGCACGTCTGCGCCTTTGTCTCTGTTGTGCCATATCCTGGACGGGTGTAGCACGATGATCGTCTGTCAAAGAGAGGGATTTGGGTGAAAAGATTGTCGTGCAAAAAGATAGTTTTCTAAAGAAACCATGTGTAATTCAAGATGAGAAGAAATTGCCACTTGTCTGCATGCGTGGAGCCCCTTGTATTGAAAAATAGGGGTGTGACCGTTTATTCGGTATAAGTAGTGGCGCCGGACTTGATTAGTTGTGTCTGAGGTCTTGACGACCTATTGGATGCTTTCGCTGGTCCGAGCGCCTTTAGTGTGCGGCTGCCAAGGCAGCCTCACTCTCTTCGGCGCGCAGAGATCGCTTGACATTTCTGTGCACTGAAATGATGCCTCGTGGACCGGGCATCTTGAGTGTGAGGGAGGCGTAGTGTGGTATTGCATTAAAGCGAGCGAAGGCTTCGCGTCTGAGTAGTGCTTGATAGCCACTTTGAAAAGGAGCGATGTGGAAAGTTAAATGCTCGCGACGGAAGTTATTGGGGGAGCCGAATATAACTTGTAGTAGGAGGGAGCCCGTGCAACGAGCCCCTGGGCCTGGTGTTGCTCCTTTAAAGGTAGTGTTGCTATGGCAAATTTGTGTTGGGTCTAACCCCATCCTAGGGATTGTATCCTAATATATTAAGTTTAGGCTGCTGCCGCCGTCCATCAAGACTCATGTGAAGTGATATCCGGCAATTACTGGGTCTAACACCAGGGCGGCCCATCCTGCGTGTCGGATACTTGCTGAGTAATCGCGATGGTCGAAAATGATCGGTTGAGATGACCAGTGGCGGGACTTCGCGGTGATATGCACTTGGGTATATTTTTCTAGGAGTGCCGCATTGCTTTTTCCCTTGATCACATGTAACACGTTTACTGTTTTGACTTCGGGTGGAAATTTCTTTTGTTCCCCCGTGTCTCTCTTGGGAGGTTCATCCTCGTCTTCACTTGGTGTATCCTCCCCCTTGTGTACGGCGTTGAGTTTGCCGGACTGCTTGAAGACCCAACATTCTCGGTGGGTATGATTAGCAGGTTTGCCAGCGGTACTATGGATCTGACATACTTGGTCTAGAATTTTGTTGAGGCTGGACAGTTTATCCCTGGTGCCTTTAGGGGGCGGCTTTTGACCTGGCCGAGAGACTTTGAATCCGGCATTTACTGTCGTGCCCTTCGTGTTGTCTTCTTTATTCCGGTGTTTGTTATTGTTGTTGCGCCGTGATTTCCCATTTCCATCTCTAACTTTAGATGTATTGGGATCACTGGTGCTGCATCTGGCTAGCCAGCTGTCCTCACCCACGCAAAAGCGGGTCATGAGGTTTGTTAATGCGGCCATCGTTCTCGGCTTATTTTGGCCGAGGTGTCTGGCGAGCCATTGGTCACGGACGCTATGCTTGAAAGCCGCTAAGGCTTCGGCGTCCGGACAGTTAACAATCTGGTTCTTTTTAGTAAGAAACCTATTCCAAAGCTTTCGGGCTGACTCTCTGGGCTGTTGAGTTATATGACTCAGATCATCCGCATCCAGAGGTCGGACATAAGTCCCTTGAAAATTTTCCCGAAAGGCGTCTTCAAGCTCTTCCCAACTTTCAATGGAGCTTTCGGGGAGGCCTTTGAGCCAGTGACAATCTGGCCCTTTGAGCTTGAGGGGTAAGTACTTGATGGCGTGGAGATCATCTCCTCGAGCCATATGGATATGAAGGATGTAGTCCTCAATCCAAACCCATGGGTCTGTTGTTCCGTCATATGCCTCTATGTTTACGGGCTTGAATCCCTCTGGAAATTCATGGTCTAGCACCTCATTGGTGAAACACAGGGGATGTGCGGCACCCCTGTAGCTGGGTGTGCCACGTTGTTCGGATGTTTGTTGTGTTGCATTGTATGCTGGGGAGCGCTTGCGTGGTCCATAGATGGATCTTGTTGCGCCGTCCTTTGGGTGCGAGCCCTCGCATGGGTCGCGTGTTGTATTGTAAGCGGCGTTGTATGCCATTATGTGTTGATAGAGGGGTCGTCTATCTGACTAGGTGGCTGCTTTGATATTTGGTTGTGGGGGGTCGGAGGCCTCCTCATCGAATTCAGGTAGCAGCTTCCGCTTTGGGTAGCTCTTTGAGGGGCGATCGTCGCCGTACATTGCTGCTGTATTGAGTATTTTACTCCATCTGAATTGGAGTGTGTTTTGCGCGGCCTTGAGCCTTCGCTTCTGCTTTTTAAGGCTCCTCGCGGTGGCAATGAGCCTTTTGTAGGCATTCTGATGCTCCGGGTGCCTGTCCGGTGTTATGTTGTCCGGACCATTATCCTTGATAGGATTTGTTTGTTCGGTTTGAATATCCGGATTGCCGTTGTCCGGCAGCGGTTCGCCCTGCTCCAGCACTCGGTCTATGTGATCGCTATTTCTGTCGAGGCGGGATTTGGGGCGGCGCTTGCGTCGCCGTTTTGACTGCTTTCGAGGGAACAAGCCTTCGGTGCGTCCTTCCACTCCTCGTCTTCATCTTTTGGTGCGTCCACCATGTATACGTCATATGTCGAGCTGGCATTCCAGGGCCCAATAGGCGCTGGTTCTTCATCGTCTCCTTCATCGGGGTCCATACCGTCGATGTCTTCGGAGTCGAGGTCGAGCATGTCGGTTAGGTCGTCGACAGTGGCTACAAAGTGGGTGGTGGGTGGGCTTTGAATTTCTTCATCGTCCGTACCACAACCTTGCTGATCGTCGTTCGGCCAGGGCTCTCCTAATAAAGAGAGAGACTTTAGCGTCTTCAGAATATCGCCGAAAGGCGAGTGCTGAAAGATGTCTACGGCAGTGAACTCCATGATCGGTGCCCAATCGGATTCGAGGGGCGCGGAGGGTTCGGAGTCCAGAGAGGAGTCCAACTCCTTGGAGTCACGAGTCTCACAGAGTACGTGGCTGGTGTTTGGCTCAATCGCCGTTGGGGTCGCAGCCCCCGAGGTGGCGTCCAACCGCCCATCCTCGATTGGCGCAGTTGGCTCTGAATTAAGGGTCGAAGCTGATGCAGGTGCGGCCTCCAGGGCACTGTTTGGCGGCAGAGCTAGATCATGCTCGTTGGGACAGTGCGGCGCGCTCGGTAGTGGCTCGACTCCGTCGAAGATCAAGTCCCCGCGGATGTCAGCCGAGTAGTTTAAGCTTCTGAATCTGACCTGACGGCCAGGTGTGTAGCTTTTGATCTGCTCCAGATGGCCAAGTGAATTGGCCCGCAGTGTGAAGCCACCGAAGACAAAGATCTGTCCAGGGAGGAAGGTCTCACCCTGGACTGCATCGCGGTTGATGATCGTAGGAGCCATCGAGCCTGACGGCGACGACACAAAGGAACTCTCAATGAAAGCACCAATGTCGGTGTCAAAACCGGCGGATCTCGGGTAGGGGGTCCCGAACTGTGCGTCTAGGCTGGATGGTAACAGGAGACAAGGGATACGAAGTTTTACCCAGGTTCGGGCCCTCTCGATGGAGGTAAAACCCTACGTCCTGCTTGATTAATATTGATGATATGGGTAGTACAAGAGTAGATCTACCATGAGATCAGAGAGGCTAAACCCTAGAAGCTAGCCTATGGTATGATTGTTGATGTGTATGTTGTCCTACGGACTAAAACCCTCCGGTTTATAAAGACACCGAAGAGGGTTAGGGTTACATAGAGTCGGTCACAATGGTAGGAGATCTGAATATCCGTATCGCCAAGCTTGCCTTCCACGCCAAGGAAAGTCCCTTCCGGACACGAGACGAAGTCTTCAATCTTGTATCTTCATAATCCAGGAGTCCGGCTGAAGGTATAGTCCGGCCATCCGGACACCCCTAATCCAGGACTCCCTCAAGGATGATCCTCAACATATGGACCCAATCCGTGTAATTGCTACCATCATCTTTCAACTTAAAATTCAATGGAACAACAGCACGAGCCATCTATCTACAGCAACCTAGACATGCAAAATACTATCGGGTACTAAGTTCATGATAAATTAAAGTTCAATTAATCATATTACCTAAGAACTCCCACTTAGACAAACATCCCTCTAATCATGTAAGTGATCATGTGATCCATATCAACTAAACCATGTCTGATCATCACGTGAGATGGAGTACTTTTCAATGGTGAACATCACTATGTTGATCATATCTACTATATGATTCACGCTCGACCTTTCGTCTCAGTGTTATGAGGCCATATCTGCATATGCTAGGCTCGTCAAGTTTAACCCGAGTATTCTACGTGTGCAAAACTGGCTTGCACCCGTTGTATGTGAACGTAGAGCTTATCACACCCGATCATCACGTGGTGTCTCAGCACAACGAACTGTAGCAACGGTGCATACTCAGGGAGAACACTTATGCCTTCAAATTTAGTGAGAGATCATCTTATAATGCTACCATCGATCTAAGCAAAATAAGATCCATAAAAGATAAACATCACATGCAATCAATATAAGTGATATGATATGGCCATCATCATCTTGTACCTGTGATCTCCATCTCCAAAGCACCGTCATGATCACCATTGTCACCGGCTTGACACCTTGATCTCCATTGAAGCATCATTGTCGTCATGCCAACTATTGCCTCCACGACTATCGCTACCGCTTAGTGATAAAGTAAAGCAATTACATGGCGATTGCATTTCATGCAATAAAGTGACAACCATATGGCTCCTGCCAGTTGCCGATAACTGTGTTACAAAACATGATCATCTCATACAATAAAATTTAGCATCATGTCTTGACCATATCACATCACAACATGCCCTGAAAAAACAAGTTAGACGTCCTCTACTTTGTTGTTGCAAGTTTTACGTGGCTGCTACGGGCTGAGCAAGAACTGTTCTTACCTACGCATCAAAAACCACAACACGGTATAGTGATTGCTTTTTGATCTTCAGAAAGAACTCTATTTGTTGAATCTGATTCAACTAAAGCTAGAGAAACAGACACCCACTAGGCACCTTGTGCGAAGCACGTCGGTAGAACTAGTCTCGCGTAAGTGTACGCGTAATGTCAGGCTCGGCCGCTTCATCCAACAATGCTGCTGAATCAAGAATCAACTAGTGACGGCAAGCAATATGTATATACCCATGCCCACAACTCCTTTGTGTTCTACTCGTGCATATGACATCTATGCATAAACCTGGCTCGGATGCCACTATTCAAAAAAATTCCTACGCACAAGCAAGATCATGGATATGCATAGCAACGAGAGGGGAGAGTTTCGTCCACGTACGCTCGTAGACCGAAAGAGAAAGCGTTATGAGAACGCGGTTGATGTAGTCGTACGTCTTCACGATTCGACCAACCCAAGTACCGAACGTATGGCACATCCGAGTTCAGCACACATTCAGCTCTGTGACGTCCCACGAACTCCGATCCAACAGAGCTTCGAGGGAGAGTTCCATCAGCACGAAGACATGATGACGGTCATGATGATTCTACGGAAGCAGTGCTTCGCCTAAGCACCGCTACGATATGACCGAGGTGGATTATGGTGGAGGGGGCACCGCACACGGCTAAAAGATCAACTGATCAACTTGTGTGTCTTGGGGTGCCCCCCAGCCCCCATATATAAAGAAGGAACGTGGTAGGCTGGCCGGCCATAGCAGGGCACGCCAAGAGGAGTCCTACTCCCACCGGGAGTAGGATTCCCCCTTTTCCCTAGTTGGACTAGGAGAGAAGGAAGGGGGGGAGAGGGAGGAAGGAAAGGGGGGCGCCGCCCCCCACCTAGTCCAATTCGGGCCAGAGGAAGAGGGGCGCATGGCCTGCCCTGGTCTCCTCTCTCTCTCTCTCTCCAATATGGCCCAATAATGCCCATACATTTGCCGGGGGGTTCCGGTAACCTCCCGGTACTCCGGTAAAATCCCTATTTCACCCGGAACTATTCCGATGTCCAAATATAGGCTTCCAATATATCGATCTTTATGTGTCGACCATTTTGAGACTCCTCTTCATGTCCGTGATCATATCCGGGACTCCGAACTACCTTCGGTACATCAAAACACGTAAACTCATATTAGTGATCGTCACCGAACTTTAAGCGTGCGGACCCTACGGGTTCGAGAACTATGTAGACATGAATGAGACTCGTCCCCGGTCAATAACCAATAGCGGAACCTGGATGCTCATATTGGTTCCTACATATTCTACGAAGATCTTTATCAGTCAAACCGCATAACAACATACGTTGTTTCCTTTGTCATCGGTATGTTACTTGCCCGAGATTCAATCGTTGGTATCCTTATACCTAGTTCAATCTCGTTACCGGCAAGTCACTTTACTCGTTCCGTAATGCATCATCCTGCAACTAACCCATTAGTCACAATTCTTGCAAGGCTTATAGTGATGTGCATTACCGAGAGGGCCCAGGGATACCTCTCTGACAATCAGAGTGACAAATCCTAATCTCGATACATGCCAACTCAACAAGCACCATTGGAGACACCTATAGAGCACCATTATAATCACCTAATTACGTTGTGACGTTTGGTAGCAAACAAAGTCTTCCTCCGGTACTCGGGAGTTGCATAATCTCATAGTCATAGGAACATGTATAAATCAAGAAGAAAGCAATAGCAACAAACTAAATGATCATCATGCTAAGCTAATAGATGGGTCAAGTCAATCACATCATTTTCTAATGATGTGATCCCGTTAATCAAATGACAACTCATGTCTATGCTTTAGGAAACATAACCATCATTGATTCAATGAGCTAGTCAAGTAGACGCAAACTAGTGACACTCTGTTTGTCTATGTATTCACACATGTACTAAGTTTCCGGTTAATACAATTCTAGCATGAATATTAAACATTTATCATGATATAAGGAAATATAAATAACAACTTTATTACTACCTCTAGGGCATATTTCCTTCACACTTATAATTGGAACTCTAGCAAGCATCCGCAACTACTAAAGATCATTAAGCTCGTGAAACCCAACCATAGCATTAAGTACCAAGTCCTCTTTATCCCGTACGCAATAGCCCACCTACTCGGGTTTAAGCTTCTATCACTCTCGCAACCCCCCATAAGCAAACCATGAACATATTGCAACACCCTATAGTGGGGCCCCTCACGTTTGCGCGAGAATGGCGAGCACTGTAGGGTAGCACCATAAATAAAATATACAATGATACCAACCAAGACCACGATTAACCCACAAGACAAAACAGATCTACTCAAACATCATAGGATAACTATAGATCATTGGGAAATAATATATGGAGTTGAGCACCATGTTTAAGTAGAGATTACAGCAGGGAGAAGAGGTGTGACGCTGCTGCATAGAGGGGGGAGAGTTGGTGTTAACTATAGCAAGATTGTTGATGTAGATCGTCGTCATGATTGTTGCCCTGACGGCACTCTGGCGCCACCGGGAGCGAGGGGGAGAGAGCCCCCCTACTTCTTCTTCTTAATTGGCCTCCCCCTAGATGGGGAGGTGAATCTCCCCTCTGGTCCATGGCCTCCATGGTGGTGGAGGGGAGGGAGCCCCTCCGAGATTGGATCTCCCTCTCTGTTCTCTTCTGTATTGCGTTACTCTGATCTGTGTGAAAACCGTTTCTTATATTTAGGGAGATCCGTAACTCCGATTGCACTGGGATTTTAAAACGATTTTTTCCGGATATAAGCTTCCTAGCGCCCGAAGTAGAGCCCCAACCAACTTTTGAGGTGGGCACAACCCACCACCACGTGCTAGGGGCCTCTGGCGCGCCCTGGTGTCTTGTGGGCTATGTGGGCCTTCGTTTGGAGTCATTCCAACTCCCAAAAATCACATATATTCCAAAATAATTGACCGTAAAATTTTAATACATTTGGACTTCGTTTGATATGGATTTTCTGTGATACAAAAAACATGCAAAAAATAGGAACTAGCACTCGGCATTGGATCAATAGGTTAGTCCAATAAATCATATAAAAATATGCCAAAAGTGTGTGATAGTTGTATAATATTGGCATGAAACAATCAAAAATTATAGATACGACGGAGACGTATCAACATCCCCAAGCTTAATTCTTGCTTGTCCTCGAGCAGCTAAATGATAAAAAGATAATTTTTTATGTGAAATGCTACCTAGCATAAACTTAATCATATATCAAGTCATGGCATGAATATTAAGACATAAGTGATTCAAAGTAATAGTCTATAATTTGACATAAAGACATCAATACTTAGGCATCCCAACAAACAATCATGTCTTTCAAAATATCAGTGCTAAAGAAAGCTATCCCTAAAAAATCATATAGTCTTGTCATCCTCTGTCTTCTTAACACAAAGTATTTATCATGCACAACCCCGATGACAAGCGGAGCAATTGGTTCATACTTTTTAACGTGCTTCAGCTTTTTCAACCCACATGCAATACATCATCGCAAGACATGGATATAGCACTACGGGTGGAATAGAGTATGATGGTAGTGGTAAATATAGAGAAGAAAAAAAGTAAGAAAGTTTGTCATCGATGCAGCTAACCAACGGGCTATGGATATGCCCATCAATCGATATCAATGCTAGGAGTAGGGATTGCCATGCAACGAATGCACTAAAAGCAATAAGTGTATGAAAGCTCAATATGAAACTAAGTTGGTGTACATCTAATCCTATAATGAAAAAATCCCACTAGTATATGAAAGTGACAACATAGGAGACCCTCCATATGAAAAACATGGTGCTACTTTGAAGCGCACGTGTGGTCAAGGATACTAACAATACCCCTTCTCTCTTTGTTTATTTTATTTTTATTTTTTCTATTTCTTTATTTTCTTTTTTTCTTCTTTTTTCTTCTTTTTTTCCATTTTCTTTTTCTCCCATTGTCCAGAGTCGCATCCCGACTTGTGGGGGAATCATAGTCTCCACCATCCTTTCCTCACTGGGCATTGCTCTAAAAAAGAATAATGATGATCATCACTCTTCTATTTACTTATAACTCAATACAAATAAAAAGTACAACTCGATACCTATAACAAAGTATGACTCTATATGAATGCCTCTGGCATGTAGCAGGATGTGCAATGATCTAGCGTAATATGTATGAAAAATAAAAAATGATGAATGGTGGCTGAGCCACAACTACTATGTCTACTATGTCTGCTATATGACAATGAATGCTCGAGTCATCAAACGGAAGCGTGGAAGTTGCATGGAAATATATCTCGAAATGGCCATGGAAAAGCCATAATAGGTAGGTATAGTGGCTCTTTTGAGGAAGATATAATAAGGCTTATGTGTGATAGAGCGTATCATATCATGGGGTTTGGATGCACCTGCGACGTTTGCACCACATCTCGATGTGAGAAAGGGCAATGCACGGTACCATAGAGGCTAGCAAATTGCGGAAAGGTAAGAGTGTGTATAATCCATGGACTCACATTAGTCATAAAGAACTCATATACTTATTGTGAAAGTTTATTAGCTCTCGAAGCAAAGTACTACTATGCATGACCCTAGGGGAATAGATTGGTAGGAAAAGACCATCCCTCGTCCCCGACCGCCACTCATAAGGAAGACCAATCAATAATAAATCATGATCCAACATCATTGCATAATGAGAGCCTATACGTGCATGCTTCGGGAATCACATACCTTAACACCAATATTCTTACTAAACACAACCATTTACTAGTACCTCCCACATATTCCATCTCTATATCGTAAAACTATTGCATGGAATCAAACATATCATATTCAGTGATCCATAATTTTATGTAGGATTTTTCTAACTAACCATGCAATTGACAAATTCTTGTTGGCTCTCTAAATAGATATAAGTGAGGCATGAGATTTTAATTCTTTCTACAAAATACCATGCTCTAATAAATATAATGAAGCAAAAGAGCATTCTTCAAACAACGGTTTTCTATGTGAAGAGAAACAGACAATCCAAACTTCAAATGATATAAGTGAAGCACATGAAGCATTCTATAAAGCCACACTCAAGAGATATAAGTGAACTGCATTAAGCATTCTATAAATCAACCATGGACTATCTCATACCAGCATGGTGCATAAAAGAAAAATGAAAAATAAACACAAAAGACGCTCCAAGATTTACACATATCAAATGAACGAAACGAATCCCAAAACATACCGATACTTGTTGAAGAAATATGGGATGCCTTCCGGGGCATCCCCAAGCTCAAACGCTTGAGTCTCCTTGAATATTTACTTGGGGTGCCTTGGGCATCCCCAAGCGTGAGCTCTTGCCTCTCCTCCTTCTCCTCACATCGAGACCTCCTCGATCTTCGAACACTTCATCCACAAAAAACATAACCAAACTTTGAATGGCGGGTTTAGTGAATCTGGCAATGAAATCCCATCATTTACTGCTGTAACATTATTGTCTAATTATAAACAAACATTACCCACTCTATGCTATCACAATTCTATGGCCTCAAGTCAAGGAGGCTTCAAAAAGAATTCAAACATCGACCATAGTTCTGTAACCCAAATAATTCCGAAAGAATTAGGAAAAATAATCATTTTGTATAGAAAGATAATGCAAAATGTTTCAAAACCATTTGATGTTCTAGTAAAAAATTTACAATCGAGCACTACGGAGCTTCTGTTTTCCACCGCACAAACCAACAAGCAATATAATCATCCTAAAGGCAAACCTGGGCACATTATTTTTATCATACAATGGAGTTGTACAAGGGGATAATTATTTTTGTGAGAATCTTCATGAAAAATTCTACATTGTTTCCATGAGCATGAACACAAGTGTTCAAGGTCGACCCTCACTTCTCCAATGGATAACTTTCAATCGCTTCTCTTTTGTGAAAAGGTTTTTATGTTCCCCTCTATATTTTTTTGTTTTTAAACTTTACAAAAGCATTCAATAGAAAGAAATGACTCTCTAAAACTTCCGGGTTGTCTCCCTGGCAACGCTTTTTTAAAGCCATTAAGTTAGGCATAAAGTTCTCAAATAATGAATCCACCCAGATCCTAAGGTATATCAAAGCCAATTTTAATTAACAATGATTTTGCGTTTAGTAATGAGCACAAAGCAACATATATCATGCAATGACAGAGTCTAACTCTCTTCCTATGCATAGGCATGTCATACAAGAACAATTCATGCACATCAAGTAAAGACCAATGCATAGTATAAGCAATTTCTTGCAATTTTATCGTGTGGGAAACATAAAGAGGTGGGTGTCGGTGTCAAAACCAGCAGATCTCAGGTAGGCGGTCCCGAACTGTGCGTCTAAGGATTGATGGTAATAGGAGACAAGGGACACAATATTTTACCCAGGTTCGGGTCCTCTTGATGGAGGTAATACCCTATGTCCTGCTTGATTGACTTTGATGAGTATAGGGTTTACAAGAGTTGATCTACCACGAGATCATAATGGCTAAACCCTACTTGTCTAGCCTATGTGATTATGATCGCCTCTACGGACTAAACCCTCTGGTTTATATTGATACCGGAGGGGCTAGGGCTCTACAAAGTTGGTTTACAGAGATAGGAATATTCACATCCGCACGCTAAGCTTGCCTTCCACACCAAAGAGAGACTCATCCGGACACGGGAGGAAGTCTTCCGTCTTGTATCTCCATGGCCCATTAGTTCGGCCCACGTCACATAGCCCAGATGCCCGAGGACCGCTTAATCCAAGACTACCTCAATAGCCCCTAAACCGGGCTTCAATGACGATGGTCCGGCACGCATATTGTCTTCGGCATTGCAAGGCGGGTTCCTCCTTCGAATATTTCAAAGTACTCTGATACGTCTCCGTCGTATCTATAATTTTTGATTGTTCCATGCCAATATTATACAACTTGCGTATACTTTTGGCAACTTTTTATACTATTTTTTGGGACTAACATATTGATCGAGTGCCCAGTGCCAGTTCCTGTTTGTTGCATGTTTCTTGTTTCGCAGTAAATCCACATCAAACGGAGTCCAAACGGGATAAAAACTGATGGAGATTTTTTTGGAATATATGTCATTTTTTGGGAGAAGAATCAACGCGAGACGATGCCCGAGGGGGCCACAAGGCAGGGGGCGCGCCCTGGGCCCTCGTTGCCACCCTGTAAGGCGGTTGATGCCCTTCTTTCGCCGCAAGAAATCTAATATCCGGATAGAGATCGTGTTAAAATTTCAGCCCAATCGGAGTTACGGATCTCTGGGAATATAAGAAACGGTGAAAGGGCAGAATCCCAGAACGCAGAAACAAAGAGAGCCAGAGAGACAGATCCAATCTTGGAGGGGCTCTCGCCCCTCCCATGCCATGGAGGCTAGGGACCAGAGGGGAAACCCTTCTCCCATCTAGGGAGAAGGTAAAGTAAGAAGAATAAGAAGAATAAGAAGAAGGGGGGTCTCTCCCCCACTCTCCCGATGAGGAACGCCGCCGGGGCCATCATCGTGTGACGGCGATCTACACCAACACCTCTGTCATCTTCACCAACATCTCCATCACCTTCCCCCATCTATCTACAGCGGTCCACTCTCCCGCAACCCGATATACCCTCTATTTGAACATGGTGCTTTATGCTTCATATTATTATCCAATGATGTGTTGCCATCCTATGATGTCTTAGTAGATGTTCGTTGTCCTATCGGTGGTTGATGAATTGCTATGATTGATTTAATTTGCTTGTGGTTATGTTGTTGTACTTTGGTGCCCATCATATGAGCGCACGCGTGGATCACACCATAGGGTTAGTTGTATGTTGATAGGACTATGTATTCGAGGGCAAGAGTGACAAAAACTTCAGCCTAGCATAGAAATTGATGCATACTGGATTGAAGGGGGACGAATATATAATGTTATGGTTGGGTTTTACCTTAATGAACATTAGTAGTTGTGGATGCTTGCTAATAGTTCCAATCATAAGTGCATAGAATTCCAAGTCAGGGATGACATGCTAGTAGTGCCCTCTCCCACATAAAACTTGCTATCGGTCTAGTAAAGTAGTCAATTGCTTAGGGACAACTTCGCAACTCCTACCACCACTTTTCCACACTCGCTATACTAACTTTATTGCTTCTTTATCTAAACATCCCCTATATTTTATTTACGTGCTCTTTATTTTCTTGCAAACCTATCCAAAAACACCTACAAAGTACTTCTAGTTTCATACTTGTTCTAGGTAAAGCAAACGTTAAGCATGCATAGAGTTGTATCGGTGGTCAGTAGAACTTGAGGGAATATTTGTTCTACCTTTAGCTCCTCGTTGGGTTCGACACTCTTACTTATCGAGAGAGTCTATAATTGACCCCCTATACTTGTGGGTTATCAAGACCATTTTCTGGCGCCGTTGCCGGGGAGCCATAGCATGGGGTGAATATTCTCGTGTGTGCTTGTTTGCTTTATCACTAAGTAATCTTTATTTGCTGTTCTTAGTTGTTCTTTATCTTTAATTATGGATATAGAACACGAAATACCAAAAAAATAGGTGTACTTGCTACTCATGGAGATGGGGAATCTCCAAAAACTCTCGACGCTGGTTATGTGAAAAATTTTATGTACTACTTTGATAATCCTGAGAAAAACCCATTCAATCATGTAATGGGAGACACGTTGGATCAATGTGAATACTTTAGGGATTATCACTTGACTCAAAAATGGAAACTATTATGTGTTCAAATTCACATGTTGCATTGGTATGCTCGGGAACTATGCTTCAGATATGACTATACTTGTTGCTCTAGGATGAATGCTCCATACCTTCCCTTTTCATGCAAATTTAATGATGATAAAACCTTGGCATCTTATGCTAATGGTATATATGATTACTATGATGTGGAACAAATAGAAGAATTTGTTTCTTTTATGGGTGCTTATGAAATTGAATCTTTGTTTAAAGAGTGTGAAAATTTTGATGATTGAGTTTATAGACCTGAAAATTTAGCTATCCTTAAATATTGCTATGAGAATTATGAATTAAATTCCGATATTGATGATTTTATTGAGAGAGTCTTCCTGTCCAAGAAGAGATTAATATTTTGCAGGAGTCTATGGAAGAAGAAATTGATGAAATTGTGAGCTCATTGGATGAGAGCAAAGAATAAATGGAGGAAGAGCGGATTGATCACCCGTGCCCACCTTCTAATGAGAGTAACTCTTCAACCATACATTGTTCAATTTCCCTTCATGCTTACCGAAGGATGATTGCTATGATGACTGTTATGATACCGTTGATTCTCTTGAAATATACCTTTTTGATGATGCTTGCTATGCTTGTGGCCAAGATGTCAATATGAATTATGCTTATGGATATGAACTTGCTATAGTTCCTTATGCTAAACATGAAATTGTTGCTATTGCACCCACGTATGATAGTGATATTATCTTTTTGAATTCTCCCAACTACACTATATCGAAGAAGTTTCCCCTTATTAAGGATTATATTGATGGGTTGCGTTTTACTATTACACATGATGATTTTGATAGATATAATATGCATGTGGTTGCTTCTCCTACTTGCAATTATTATTAGAGAGGAACTATATCTCCACCTCTCTATTTTTCCCACACGAAAAAATTGCAAGAAACTGTTTATACTATGAACTGGCCTTTACTTTGTGTGCATGAATTGTTCTTTTATGACATGCCGATGCATAGGAAGAGAGTTAGACTTTGTCATTGCTTGATATATGTTTCTTTGTGCTAACTAATAAATGCCAAATCATTGTCAAATTAAAATTTGCTTTGATATACCTTGGAATCTAGGTGGATCCATTACTTGAGCACTATATGCCTAGGTTAATGGCTTTAAAAAAGCGCTACGAGGGAGACAACCCAGAAGTTTTAGAGAGTCATTTATTTCTGTTGTGTGCTTTTTTAAAGTTTAGAGTAAAAATAATGTGTGAAGGTTTGCCTTTAGGATGTTTACATTGCTTGTTGGTTTGTGCGGTGCAGGACAGAAACTTTGGCTGTAGTGCGTGATTTTACAATTTTTACTGGAATGTCAAACGGTTCTGAAACTTTTTGCACTGTCTTTCTATAATTTTTTTTTATTTTTCCTAATTTTGGTAGACTTTTTGGAGTAGCATAGGTATCGTGAATGTTCAGATTATTACAGACTGTTCTGTTTTAGACAGATTCTGTTTTTGATGCATAGTTTGCTTGTTTTGATGAAACTATCGATTTATATCAGTGGATTAAGCCATGGAAAAGTTACATTACAGTAGAGATAATGCAAAAACAAAATATGAATTGGTTTGCAACAGTACTTAGAGTAGTGATTTTCTTTATTATACTAACGGATCTTACCGAGTTTTCTGTTGAGTTTTGTGTGGATCAAGTGTTCGAAGATCGAGGAGGTCTCGATGTGAGAAGAAGGAAGAGAGGCAAGATCTCAATCTTGGGGATGCCCGAGGCACCCCAAGTAAATATTCAAGGAGACTCAAGCGTCTAAGCTTGGGGATGCCCCGGAAGTCATCCCGTCTTTCTTCAACAAGTATCAGTATGTTTTCGGATTCGTTTTGTTCATGCGATATGTGCAATCTTGGAGCGTCTTTTGCATTTAGTTTTCACTTTTATTTTATGCACCATGATGGTATGAGATAGTCCTTGGTTGATTTATAGAATGCTCTTTGCACTTCACTTATATCTTTTGAGTATGGCTTTATAGAATGCTTCATGTGCTTCGCTTATATCATTTGAAGTTTGGATTGCCTGTTTCTGTTCACATAGAAAGCCACCATTTGTAGAATGCTCTTATGCTTCACTTATATTTGTTAGAGCGTGGTCATATCTTTTGTAGAAAGAATTAAACTCTCCTGCTTCACTTATATCCTTTGTTAGAGAGTTGACAGGAATTGGTCATTCACATGTTTGATTCCTTGCAATAGTTTTGCAATATAAAGGTGGTGATATTAGAGTCGTGCTAGTTGAGTAATTGTGAAATTTAGAAATACTTGTGTTGAGGTTTGCAAGTCCTGTAGCATGCACGTATGGTGAACCATTATGTAACGAAGTTGGATCATGAGGTATTTATTGATTGTATTCCTTATGAGTGGCGGTCGGGGACGAGCGATGGTCTTTTCCTACCAATCTCTCCCCCTAGGGGCATAAGTAGTAGTACTTTGCTTCGAGGTCTAATAAACTTTTGCAATAAGTATATGAGTTCTTTATGACTAATGTGAGTCCATGGATTATACGCACTCTCACCCTTCCATCATTGCTAGCCTCTTCGGTACCGTGCATTGCCCTTTCTCACCTCGAGAGTTGGTGGAAACTTTGCCGGTGCATCCAAACCCTGTGATATGATATGCTCTATCACACATAAACCTCCTTATATCTTTTTCAAAACAGCCACCATAGCCATTCCGAGATATATTGCCATGCAACTTCTATAACCATCATATACATGACTTGAGCATTTATTGTCATATTTGCTTTGCATGATCATAAGATAGCTAGCATGATGTTTTCATGGCTTGTCCGTTTTTTGATGTCATTGCTACGCTAGATCATTGCACATACCGGTACACCGCCAGAAGCATCCATATAGAGTCATATCTTTGTTCTAGTATCGAGTTGTAATACTGAGTTGTAAGTAAATAAAAGTGTGATGACCACCAGCAAGCATCAATCCATGGCTTGCTTGAAACAACAAATGCCTCAAACTAACAAGAGTCCCGGGGAGTTTTGTTTGCAGTTATTTTGATTTGATTTGCATAAAGCATGGGACTGGGCATCCCGGTGACCATACATTTTCTCGTGAGTGAGGAGAGGAGTCCACTCCTCTTGAGAATAACCCGCCTAGCATGGAAGATACAAACAACCCTAGTTGATACATGAGCTATTCGAGCATACAAAACAGAATGTTTATTTGAAGGTTTAGAGTTTGTCACATACAAATTTACTTGGGAAGGCAGGTAGATACCGTATATAGGTAGGTATGGTGGACTCATTTGGAACAACTTTGGGGTTTATGGATGTCGGGGGTTGGGTGCGACATATGCCAAGGGATGGCTTATCATGGTGGGAGCGAGTAGAACGTCACTAGTGCCCGGAAGCTCCTTGAGTTGTATGCTAGAGGTAGGAGAAGGCGGGGCTAGCTCTCTCCTTCCTCTATGATCTGGTCTAGTTCTAACAGGTTGGGAACCCTTTGCATGGGTGCCCTGGGGGTTTATATAGGCCTACCTCCAGGGGTACAATGGTAATCCGGCCGGGCGTAGGGCCCGGCTGTCAGTCTCTTCGGCCACCGGCTTCTTCGTCGACTGCTGGGTCCCGCCGCTTGGTTGGCCCCGCCGACTTGTTGGGTACGGGGCCGACAGGCCGTCCCCGCCGCTCTTGGGTCTTATCGGCAGCTGATCACTGTTGCCGCTTCTCTAATGACACAGGCTTGGTCAGGGGGTCGTGGCTACAGCTCTGCCGCCTGGTGGGCGACTACTGTAGCCACTCCGCGTCTCGTCTGGTTAATGGCGAGTGGGTCCCGAGGAAGGGGCGGGCCGACTCCTAGGGGCCGACCTCCCTCGAGTCCGATAGGTGGGATCGTCGTCGTCTTTCGGGCTCTCGCTTCTTGGTGGGGCCCGTCGTCCTTGGGCCGTACCGACAGACCGCCGTGGGAGCAGGACTCCGCCTGCTTGTGATGATGTTAGGGATGGCATTGGAACAGTGCTGCACCGGGCGGATATCTCCGCCGTACGGCGGACTATGACCATGCCAGTCCCTGGAAAGGGGGTGGGGATGGTCTACAATGTTGCCATTCCCTGTCCCGTCCCCCTTGATGAGGGTACGGGCTTCGCTGGTGTCGTGGGCTGACTCCTCGGGTCCAACTTCTCTAGAAGCCGCCAAGTAGGAGTCAGCGCATCTTGGCCTTGCCTCTAGGACTCGGCCGTATACTGGCAGCCAGTTGTTCCTCCAGCCGGCCCCCAGAAGACGGCTCTTCACCTTGGCATCTTGAGGGGCGCAGTCTGCCCCGATGTCTTGAAAGGTTCTGGGCCTTGGGTTAGCCTACCCGTGGCTCATTACTCCGACAATAGTCCCCGAAGCTGGTGAGGCTCCGTGGATGATCATCCGAGGAGCCTCAGCAGTTTCTTTCTCCGAACACTTGAGGCGGAACCTTGTTCGACTTCTGTCGGGCCGACTGGTAGGAGTCGGACTCGCCAATCTGACTTGTCCAAAATTTTCGAATGCCTCGGCAGGATCAAAGTGGCGTGCTAGCTAGGCTTCTAGGCCGCCACCCGCTGGGCCTGTCACGTGGCGACGAGCGGCCGGGCCAGTCTGCCCACCCACGCATGCGATGGGACGCGCGTGCAGGCGGGGCCCGCCACTTCCACGTCTCAGCACGCGAGCGGATCCGCCGCGGCCGCGGTGGGCGGTCGAGGTTCCCGCGGAGTTACCGCGCGCAATAACTTGTGCGATAAATCGTGGGGCATGGGGTAGTGGGCGCAGTAAATCCCACGACCGCCCCCTTGACTTCACAGCCCATAGGCCTATAATTAGGTGGAGGAGGGGGAGCGGCAGAGCACACGCGCGTCCCCTCCTAACCGCTTCCTCTTTATTCTTCCTCTCGCCGCTGCGCCCCAAGCTAGGCTGAGCATCGCGGTGATTCATTCCCGATGATCTCCTCCTCCACCGGCACGCCCCCCGCCATGCGCTCCGGAGCATGGGATGGCTCCGAAGTTCACGACGACCACGTCGATTTCCTCCGCAAGACATGGTGGCTGCCCGTCAAAGATTTTGTGAGGGTCCACCTTGCACCGAGGAGGGAAATTTCGCCGGCGCCGGAGGAGGGCGAGCGGGTCGTCTTCCACTCGCACTGCCTGCGCGGACTTGGCTTGCCCGTGAGTAGTTTCTTCCGCTCCTTCATCGAATTCTACGGTCTCCAGCCGCACCACCTCACCCCCAACACGGTGGTGCTGCTGTCCGCCTTCGTCACCTTGTGCGAAGGCTTCCTCGGCGTCCTCCCCACCATCGAGCTCTGGGGGGAGTTCTTCTACTCCAAGCTCGGCACCCACGTCGTAGGCGTGCCAGCCCAGTGCAGCGCGTTCATTGCGGTGCGGAGGTCGGGGGCCAACAACCAGTTTCCCCCCATCACGCTGATAAAGTCGGTGAAGATGTGCCAGCGGTCGTACTTCTACATGAAGAGCGTCTCCGCGAAGGGCGACTGGGTCAACTTGCCGGCTTACGCAGCCGGCCGACCAACTGGAAGGCAGCCCAACTGGTCGTACCGGGCCAGGACGCTGACGCCTGTTGGAGCTGCTGCTATCGCGCGACTCTGAGTGTTCACACAATCGGAGAGCCTGACCGGGCCCGACTTGCTATCCGCCTTCGTGGCGCGCCGAGTGCTCCCGCTCCAGAGCCGCCCTCACGTGGTGAACTACCTTGCGAACTGTGAGCTTACGGGAGAGTGGCGGTTCGGCAAGGAGCCGTATTCGCGAGCCAATACCCCGCCTCTTGTAAGTTGGTTTTTCTTTCTTTTTCTCTAATTCTTTGTTTGCCGAGTCCGTCTTGTCCAGCCTGACCAATCGACCTTTGAACAGAGCCCCCTCCTCCAGCCAGCAGCCAGCATTGCAGGGCCAAACCACAAGTTCCTCCCCGACCGGGCGGAGAGCGACGTTGACGACCCTGACTTGGGGGCGGCGGCCTTGGAGGACGACGCCGAGGGAGGAGGTGGCGAAGCAGGCAGCCCAAGGCTCGGAGTCAGCTTTGAGGATTGGCCTGGTGATGATGTGGGGGAAGTCGCCCCAAGCCAGCAGCCAGGAGCCGGCCAGCCAGGCGCGAGCTCTTCTGCCGTGCCGGACACCCAAGGCGCCACAAAGAAATGTAGGGCCATGCCGAGCCTGTTCGGCAGTCGACCAAAGAAGCCCAAGGGCTCGGCCGCGGCGACCAAGCGGGACAAAGTGGCCGCGAAGGCAAACCACTTCCGCAAGGAGGTGAAGACGCCACAATTGGTTTCTGCATAAGTACTACCTTCCTTTGCGCCTTCAATTTTTCTTCGTTTGACCTTGTCTAAGTTTCTTTGTTTGTTTCCCTTGGTCTAGGGCTCCCCTCTCTCTTGAGAAGATGGCTGGCGCCTCCATCGTGGGGTCAGCGGAGACTTCCGCCACCACCCGTCGGATTGATCCGGGAGCCGACCTCCAGGAGGCAACAGAGTGGAACGCACGTGAGGCGCGCGAGGAGCGGGAAGCTGCCCGCCTGAAGAAGGCGGAAGCTGACAAGGCGGAGGCCGCCGCCATGAAGAAGCTGGCGGAAGCCGAGGCCGCCGACGCAGAGAAGAAGCATGCTGAAGAAGCCGCACAACGACAGTCGGCAGTGTTCGTCGTCCCTCTAAACTCTGCGCCGCCGCCACCAGAGTTCAAGGAGTAGACTGGGGAAGTCGGCGATGAGAACCCGATCATGGAGGGGGACGGCTTCAACACCATCATGCCGGACATGATCGTCCGCCACCGCCGCCGTCCGGGAGCGCACCAGGCGGGCACCCGGTGGACCCGCCGGTGCCGCCAACTGAAGACGAGGTGGCGACGGGCTTGGCTATCAAGGTCGACACACCGACGCGCCGCCGTGTTGCGAAGGCGGCCTCGGTGCCACGCCCGCTGGAGACTGATGCCGCGAGCTGATCGATCCCCGACACCGAGGCGACGAGCGCCGCGCCCACTGGGTGGGTGCGGGGAGGCGGGACGGGCCCGTTGAACTGGGCGCTTTTGGACGTCCAAGCCAAGATCCTAGCCGAGGGCGAAGCCATCAGGAACTACAACAAGGCGCATCTGGCGTAGCGAGAGGCCATCCGGTTACACTTCTTGATTCTTTGCTTTGATTCTTGTACTTCTTCGTGGGTGCACGCTGGCGCACCCACTGGGTGTATTCCTCGACTTTCGGGCCAGCTGCTAAGCAGGCGGCTCGGAACTCAAATTGGTGAGCTCCGAGTGCTAAATATCTTTGCATGTAGGATTATCATAACCTCCGTGCGGCCGCCTTCAACTCGAAGGTCTGTAGTCGGATCAACGTGCTGCTGACTTGTCGGAGAGCCATAGTAAGTCTCCTTGTTCCTCTGCGGGGGCGCGCTGGCGCACCCGCGGGCTGTAGTCCCTGAGATTCGGGCCGACTGCTGAGCAGTCGGGCCGGATCTTCCTGGCGACTTCATCTTTCTTTGCTGACTGATGTCGTCTCTTTCTTTTTCACTTTGGCATAAGCCAATGTTGTTCTTCAACGGCAACTAGGCGAAGCCAACACCACGCTTCATGCCAAGGAAGTGGACTGCGGCAAGCTGGCTGAAGAGCGCGACCGCCTCGTCACACAGCTGGCAGAACAGAAGGAGCTCCTCAAGAAGGCCCAGGAGGAGGCGGAGGCTAGGGAGACCAGACTCCTCGCCGAGTTTGCAATCGAGCGCTCTACCTGGACTGACAAGGAGATGGAGCTGACTTCTGGCTTTCACGCGATCGAGGACATAGTCGATGGTGAGTTTCCCTTTCTTTCCTTCTTTGAACTGTCGGCTTGTTGGTTGAGCCGGCTTCTTGTTTTAACTTTGGCTTTCTGCTTTCTGTTTTGGTAGACTTCTTCCCAAACCACTCGAATGCCGCCAACTAGGCCATCAAAGTTGACCGCGAAGGACGGAGAGTGGACGGTGTGCAGATCGCTTCCAACACCCACCGGACCCTTAACGAGCAGATCCTGAGCATCGAGGCCCACCGGATGCTGCGCCGGCTTCAGCGTGTCGGCGCCTAGGCGGTTGTCGCCCTATGGCCCGACATGCCGGCACCGTGCACCCCCAGTCGGACTGCCGACTGGCTGGAGGTGTCGGCCGGCCGTCTTGAGGCCTGGAAGAGCTCCTCAGCCCAGGCTAGAGTGCGCCGGGCCTTGGAGTTTGTCAAGGCGTTGTACGCTGGGCTGAGTCTGGCCCATCTAGCCACGTTCCGACTGGAGGCTCAGGAGGAGTTGGCGGGCATGGAGGATGAACTTGTCAAGCGTGCAGCGTCGATCGCTGAGTACACCGGAGCGGGTTGAAGACGGCACCGAGGTGCCGCCGGAATGATTCGGGCTGAACCCGGAAGACGGCAAAGACTCGGCGGAGGTGATTGACTCCATGTCAGGACCGGATTTTCGGGATATAAATTTCCCCGAAAATGGCCCTTGTGCTCACCAGCCCCAGGATTACTGTTAGCTGATGAGGCACCAACTTGATACAGAAATTCCAAGCAAAGTACATAATATGTAGTACAAGACCATTCTGGCTTATGGGTACAACAAAAAGGTTTCTAGTGGTTGGTGGCGGAAGCGGTTTGCGGATCATCAGTGTCTATGGGACTCCATTTCCCACAGGAACAGCTAACCAGGATAACTCCTATCTTCACGAGGCTCCTATCACCATTGCGTAGGTCCCGGGGCTGTCATCACAACGCTCCTCTCCACGCAAGAAATCTAGCCAAGACAATAGCCAGGGACAAGCCAGTGAGTACTTTGAATGTACTCACAAACACTAAGAACACAGGTATAATATAGCCACTGATAATCATGTTTTGAAATATTCTATGATCACTTCGTCAGTTAAGAAATAAGGTTCATGATGCACACAAGCAGATCATTAAAATAAAACATGAGTAAACAATCCAGGAGTAGAAATGAAAAGCACCGATCAAGTGTCTGAAGCGACGCCTCGAAAGGATAATAATATGAAGCATGCCGCAGTCGGGCGTCTGAGCGACACCACATACAGGGCTTATAAATAAAAGGAATAACAAGCATGCCACAGTCGGGCGTCTGTGCGACACCACATAAAGGGCTTATAAATAAAAGGAATAACAAGCATGCCACAGTCGGGCATCTAAGCGACACCACATAAAGGGCTTATAAATAAATGAAATAATGAGCATGCCACAATCGGGCGTCTGTGCGACACCACATAAAGGGCTTATATAAAAATAATCACAGTGAATATCCAGGAGGTAGAACCGTCCTAGTGATACTCATTAATTTCAAATAATACAATTGATTAGTCCACAATAATAATAATCATAATCATCATATGTCAAAGGTCATAATCAATGTTCTGGTTTAGTAGTTTTTCCTCCGAAGACCGACACTAAGACCGACAATTTACCCATCCCAGACTGTAGTCCTTAACCATGGACACGGCTATTCGAATAGGTATAATATCTCTGAAGAGGGTGTACTCTTTACCCACTAGCAATGGATTCCTTTAGTCCATCGGGAGTAATTCCGTCTACGGTCTTTCATTTGAAAACACACCTGACCGCACACACCAGCTTAACTTACCAGTGTCTGGAATCACCCACGACACCTGTCAAGCGAAACTCTAAGTGGGGAGGCTACAACCTCGCTTAGCATGGGATCAAACTTATATCGCGCGCTCTAAGGGGAGCCCCCCTCTCGGTCCCAACCAGAAACACCCATGCCCACGGACCAGGTGGCATGCCTACCGGATGCAGCCGGTATCTTCCACCATGGCCTCTCTGTATGGTGTGTGCTAGGACAGGGGTTGACAACTTACTGAACCGTACCCTACCTACGGCAGGGACAAGTGGCAGCACGAAATAAGTATGGGGGTTACTGGAACAAGACTCGATCTACGGCCGACTCAGGAGGTTTAAGTATTCCTGCATGGTTAGCTCAAGAATTATATTTCACATCCATCGGACAGAACCACCACTCATCATACCTCCCCATGCCCCACTGGTCATAACCGTCTCGACGAGGGACAAGCTCGTGTCTACCCAAGACAGAGACTTTCCCGGATCCTCCCCGGTAGGTATGAGAGGCATATGAGGGGGATTTCTATCACAAACATATCAAATACCAACAGCATGAAGTCAGTAATATGCACTATGATTATGATTGTATCATCGCATAGCATAACGAAATCTCCGAGACAAAATGGGGTTGCAACCGTATCAACAATGCAAGACAATATCATGCCAAGGTTCAGAATGCTTGCCTTCCAGGTGTGGAGAGGTGAGGTGCCCTCCAAAACTTTTGCAAGTTATAATCTCCCCTCCAAATTCCTATTTAAAAGAAATATTCAAATAATGCATACTTTAAAAATGGTACAAAAAGTTGTCCTAATTATTTTTGAAATAAATCTTCAAATAAACTAGGTGAAATTTTAGAGAGGTAGGAAAAAGAATCAATCCATTTGGAGTTTTATTTAAAAAGATATAGCCAGTCAAAGCTACAGTCAAACTCTGTTTTTTTAATCAAACAGAAAAAGAAAACGTTTCAAATACGAATACGCTCTCGGGCAGAGAAAACATACTTTAGGTTTTGCGCTTCCACTTAAAACACGTGGAGGCGGGGCTGGGTCACTAACAGTGGGTCCCTTGGGCCCACTGGTGAGGTTTGACCAGTCGTCCCCCGCCTTCGCTCTCCTTTGGCCGAACGGAGGCGGAGCTCCGGCGATCTTCGCCGGTGAACGGCGGCTCCTCGAGGGCATCCGAGGGCAGGGATGGATCCGCCAGCCCAAGGCGGTCCTCCCAGTGGTCGATTGGCCAGCGGGGACGGAGGGAGTTGCCGGCGGCGAGCTCCGTGGCGGAGGATGCTTCGGGTGAATTTGGGGTTCTGGGCTGCAGTGGTTCTGGGTCGCGTTTGAGGGGTTGGGCAGCTCCGCGAGGTCGAGGGAAGAAGGATGGAAGCACGGGAGGGGTTTGGGGGCCTCGGTCTTGGCCGGATTTCACTGGAGCGTGGCGGCGGCCGAATCCATCGGAGGTGAGGAAGACGACCTCCTCCCGCCGTTCTCTGGCTTTGGGGGGCTCTAGAGAGGTGGTATGAGGTTGCTTGAGGGCCTGGACAAGCTCGGGGGCTCCTTATATAGCGTAGCCATGTCGGTTCGCGGTGGCCGTTGATAGGATCGCCGGCGACCGCCATTCTGTAGCAGCAGGGGGACGTGGCGACGACGAGCGCTTGCGGATAAGCTTGAGGTGCTTCAGGGGTTAGCTGGCGAGCGAGGGTAGCTCGGGCGGCGCCGTCCGCGGCAGAGGCAGCTGTGGCCAGCCGCTAGCTGCCGTGGCCGACCTGATGGCGGCGATGTAGGGCTCTAGGTGCTGGCTTGGAGGGTTCCGATGTGTGGCCGAAGGCGAGCATGGCTCTGCAAGTGAGCAAGGGCCAGGGGCGCGACGCGGCGGCTCGGGCACACGCACGTGCAAAACGCACGCTCTGGGCGCGCCCAGCGCACGCACGCTATGTGTTCGATGCAATGTCAGGGCGTGCTAGAGGTCTTGGGTGAGGTTGGGATTTAACAGATCTAGGTTAGTGTCATAGAGGGGCTTAGTGGACATGTTAGTTTGTCCAGAGGTGCAAGGTCACAGTGCAAAGACAAAAATCATGTCAAAGCTGTCCATGCATTCAAGGTGTTTGACAGAATGCCAATGGCATCTAGGCAACTCTTGGGGTGGCCCAAATCTCCAGATCGTAGTCTCTTTGGATGTAGGAGAGGATGGCAAGGTGGTTTGGTCAAATCTAGAAACTTGCTAGTGCAAGTTTTGCAAAACTTTAGTTCTGGACAGAAGGTAAATGTCATTGTTTCATGAACCAAAAGTGCTCCAAAGAGTCCAACCTCCTGGACTTAAGGGTTTTGTGGGATTGTTTATAAGCAGGAGAAAAGCACATGTTCACTAGAGCAAAAATAATTAGGGTTGCAGTAGAAAATGCCAAGCTGGGCCAGATTGAAGATGAGGATGATTCACTCAAAATTTTCAAAGAACATCACTCGGTTTTTGCATAAAGTTGAATTATAAGCATCTACTGACCTCTCCAATTTTTGGTGGAAATATTAATGAAGTATTTAAATAGGTGGTAGTGCAAAATTGCCAAGTGGACCAGATTTGAAAACTTGGGGTAGAGCTCAAAATATCCAATAAGTGAAATATATTTTTGCATAAAAGTGATTAAAAAACATCACATGACATCCCCAAATTTTGGTTGAAATTTTAAATAAACTTATAAAAGGGTTGTAGTTCAAATGGGACCCTAAAACCATGGGAAACCATTTTTAAAGAAATAAACATCAGGGGAGAATAATAATATAATTAAATCCATTGATAAAGGAAATGTTTTTTTCTAGAGAGGGTTCATAAGTCCAACAACACATTTGTAAAGTTTCCACTTGGTAGAAACTCCACAATATCAAAGAAAAGAATGGTTCTGAAATCAAAGGAAATCCAGAAAATGAAAAATTTAATTACCTGGCAAACTTTTTAATAAACAAAACATGTTCAAATTTTTGGGGTGTTACAACACTACCCCCTTAAGAAAAATCTCATCCTCGAGATTTGCTAAAAGCTGTTTTAAGAAAATATATGCAATAAAATGTGGCAACAGTGAGAGGGCAATAAGTGGTGTAAAACCACAGTGTGGAACACTGGCTCTGCGTGGAAAAATTCACGGTTAGGGGAAAACGAGAGATTTCTACATTGGATACAGTAAATTTAGAATAGATTCTAAATTCTAAAATACGTTGGTCGCACCCGAGAGCACAGTGCACTCTCTGGCTGACAGGTGGACCCGGGGTCCACTGTCAGTCTCTTCTTCTTCCTCTGGTTCTCTCTTCTTCCTCTCCCCCGCGCGCTTTCCCGCACTTTCTCCACCGGTGACGTCTAGCGCGTAGGGCATCTAGGCCGTACTGCGGTAGTGTGCGGCGTGCTAGCTGTCGGTGTATCGTGCACTCACCTCGCGGGCCAGCGTGCTATCGGCACTGCTCGCGGATTCGCCTCCGAACACCGGCGATCGGGCGACGAGCGGCGTTGGTGGACTTTGCCCACCGTACACCGATCTCGAGCTATAAAACGGTCGAGGTGTTCCTCTCTTCTTCCTCACACCTGGCGACGCTTCTCCTTCTCCTTCTTTCTCCTCCATCTCCGTTTACAGAAGCTCGAGGCGGGGATCTAATGGCCGGGGCAGTGCCGGACTGGTACATGATCCTGGTGTGCGGAGGGCTGGCGGCATTGCTGGGGCTCTCCGTGCTCCTGTGCGCGATGATCCTTGATGATCATCGCGATGCTGCTGCTCGAGTGTTGGCTCTCCGCTGTGGCGGTGATCACGAGGATTAGGGTGGTGTCGGGTGCTAACTGTTGTCGGTGCGCTAGGGGTAACTTGTACCGAGATGATTATCCACTAATCTCTCCTTCAGAGACTTTGGTGTGTTAGGGAGGTTATTAGTTAGATGCAACACGGTTACGTGGTTTGCAATTAGTGCAAGTGTTCGAGCGGTTAAGGTTGTGAGTCTGCTGCCGTGGTGCTGCGTGAATAAAATCTTTGTCGTGAGAAGATATATGCTGTAGCAGCTCACGGAGAAGAAATCTCACTCCAGGATTTTTCACGAGTGAAAATTAGTTAATCAAGAACTAATGGCAGTAAAAACTACTCACAATAACTGAAAGCAAATATTTATCTCATCGCACAAGATTTAGAATAACACGCATAAGTTACAACACTTAACTAAATGCGGGAATAAAAGAACATAGCAGTGACGTCTACAATGAAAATGGCAACTGAACGGTGTCCCGAGAAAACGTCTCTGGTACCGGGGTGCACTCTTCTTCTATCGGGGGAAGCGGATTGACCAGTCGATGAATGCGTCTCTCCTGGTCGGGCGTCAGTGGTCTGCCGATGGCGATCTGAGGATTTAAATCGGCAAGGCTCTGGAGATAACCCATTACTCGCTGGGTCAAACACTCTTGAGCGATGACATACTGGACAAGGTTGGCCAGTAATGGGTCCCTCTCAATTCGTCCACCGGGAAAAGATGTTACTCCTCCGGGTGCTGCTCGACTCGGGAAGTAGTAATACCCTCGTTCACTGGCATAAGGCACCGCGAATCGAAGGCGAACAACTGCTTCATGTGTAGCCGCTTCTATGGACATCTGTGGAGTCGGCATAGATTTCCCCAAGAAGGAGACTTCCGTTGGGTCTTGGTTTGAGTTTACGGGAGGGATGTGCACTACTGCCCAATAATTTGAGGTGGATGAGTGATTCTCGATTTGAGCAGATCATACTGGGGTGGCTGGGTAGAACCCATGGTACAGCAGGTAAAGTCCCACAATATTTTAACAAAACTACCCGGGGTTTCATTTGGGGTTCTCAGATAAATGCTAGGGCTCGGCATGGCAAGAAATGGTTGTGAAGGTGGTGCACAAGGTGAGGGGTACTTGGCAAGGTCACGAGGTGGCCTTTTATATAGCAACTGGGCTGGGTTATTTACCGCGGTGAGGGGCAACTGGTCTGTCGGTTCTGCTCTATGGGGTCGGGGTCAATGCCACAGATACACACATCTCACAAAAGCGACGCTTTACTATGGGTGTCATCAGGGTTGGTTTTAAGTAGCTACGCCCGGTATTAAAAATGCAGCCGTACACAAACACACTCATGCATGGCTACAATTTAATATAGGGGCGCACCAGCAAACAATGTTGTGGCGATACAAGATCACACAATTACAGGGTGTGGACATACTGAGACTCGGTACTATTCGAGTGACTTAGTCCACCTCGTTTATACCTAGGCGGGCGTGCCTTGTGGACGCCGAGGTTTCTCCACGGGTTTCATCGTCGGAGTTAGCTGGAGGGGGTTGAGGTGCTGCAGGGTCAGGGTAGCGATGATGACCATTACGGGGGTTGTTGGCCACAATCCCGCTGGAGTGTGTTCCCAAAAGGCGACGAAGCACTTCTGGGTACATCAACGCATTATGGTCGATGGCTGGGGCAGACCTTAAGGACTCGATCGGTTGTCCGCACAACACGACTGGGCTGTCGGCATTGGGCTCATCTTCTCTTCTTGCCAGGGCTTGGCGGATCAGTTATCCACGAGCTGTGGTCAGATCAAGGGTGATTTGATCGAACAGTTCCTCTAGTGCACTTACATAGCGCACCAGATGCAATAATGCAGGATCCGTCTCGTGATATCCCTTGACAACTTGGGGTGGTCTACCATACCCGTCACGGCTGGGGTAGTAGTAGAAGGAGCGACAGTTAACTCTGGGCGACAAGTGCCGGAGTTGAACTATAGCTTCTCGAGCAGCTAGTTGGATGGCTTGTGGCTCAAACAAAGTTGTCCTTCTGGTGAACCTGTAGGGACGTTCTGGCGATAGACCCCTACCATAGATGTGCACAGTGGCCCAGAATTGACGGCTCTCACCGCTCATGGACCCTTGGTACACAATATATTCTGGGGGCTCTTCTAATGCAAAGGCACGGCGGGTGAGGTTTGCCAGCACGGTCATGAAGCCTCCAAGGTTGGTTGCTGTGGTCTCATTGTGAACAATGGGTCCTGGAATTTTAGCTTGGTTTGGGGTAGAGGCTGTGTTGTGCTGGGTTGAGGCTAGCGTGCGCTTTTTATAGAAAAAGGGGACGGAGTCTACCTTCGCACGCTTGCGAATGAGACAATTTAGGTGTCGGTCACTGCCACGTGATCGACAGGCTAGGTTGATAGGTTGGGCACCGACTGCCAAAAGGTGTCGGGTCACTGTGTGGTTATCTTACACGAGAAGCTTGGCCGGGGTTAGGTTAAGGTCTGATGGGTTGGTTTACCTAGGTTTTTCGACCTGGCTAGGATAGGATTAGCCAATGGTCAGCCTGGCTCTGATAGCAAGTTTGTCAGGACCGGATTTTCGGGATATAAATTTCCGAGAAAATGGCCCTTGTGCTCACCAGCCCCAGGATTACTGTTAGCTGATGAGGCACCAACTTGATACAGAAATTCCAAGCAAACTACATAATATGTAGTACAAGACCATTCTGGCCCATGGGTACAACAAAAAGGTTTCAAGTGGTTGGTGGCGGAAGCGGTTTGCGGATCATCAGCGTCTATGGGACTCCATTTCCCACAGGAACAGCTGACCAGGATAACTCCTATCTTCGCGAGGCTGCTATCACCATTGTGTAGGTCTCGGGACTGTCATCACAACGCTCCTCTCCATGCAAGAAATCTGGCCAAGACAATAGCCAGGGACAAGCCAGTGAGTACTTTGAATGTACTCGCAAACATTAAGAACACAAGTATAATATAGCCACTGATAATCATGTTTTGAAATATTCTATGATCACTTCGTCAGTTAAGAAATAAGGTTCATGATGCACACAAGCAGGTCATTCAAATAAAACATGAGTAAACAATCCAGGAGTAGAAATGAAAAGCACCGATCGAGTGTCTGAAGCGACGCCTCGAATGGATAATTATATGAAGCATGCCGCAGTCGGGCGTCTGAGCGACACCACATAAAGGGCTTATAAATAAAAGGAATAACAAGCATGCCACAGTCGGGCGTCTGTGCGACAACACATAAAGGGCTTATAAATAAAAGGAATAACAAGCATGCCACAGTCGGGCGTCTAAGCAACACTACATAAAGGGCCTATAAATAAATGAAATAATGAGCATGCCACAGTCGGGCGTCTGTGCGACACCACATAAAGGGCTTATATAAATAATCACAGTGAATATCCAGGAGGTAGAACCGTCCCAGGGATACAAATTAATTTCAAATAATACAATTGATTAGTCCACAATAATAATAATCATAATCATCATATGTCAAAGGTC
This sequence comes from Triticum aestivum, assembly GCF_018294505.1. Lineage (NCBI taxonomy): Eukaryota > Viridiplantae > Streptophyta > Magnoliopsida > Poales > Poaceae > Triticum > Triticum aestivum. The sequence continues at coordinate 257,595,037 of NC_057797.1, forward strand.
ATAATCAATGTTCTGGTTTAGTAGTTTTTCCTCCGAAGACCGACACTAAGATCGACACTTGACCCATCCCAAACTGTAGTCCTTAACCATGGACATGGCTATTCGAATAGGTATAATATCTCTACAGAGGGTGTACTCTTTACCCACTAGCAACGGATTCCTTTAGTCCATCGGGACTAATTCCGTCTACGGTCTTTCATTCGAAAACAGACCTGAGCGCACACACCAGCTTAACTTACCGGTGTCTAGAATCACCCACGACACCTGTCAAGCAAAACTCTAAGTGGGGAGGCTACAACCTCGCATAGCATGGGATCAAACTTATATCGCGCGCTCTAAGGGGTGCCCCCTCTCGGTCCCAACCGGAAACACCCATGCCGCCGGACCAGGTGGCATGCCTACCGGATGCAGCCGGTATCTTCCACCATGGCCTCTCTATACGGTGTGTGCTAGGACAGGGGTTGACAACTTACTGAACCGTACCTACCTATGGTAGGGACAAGTGGCAGCACGAAACAAGTATGGGAGTTACTAGAACAAGACTCGATATACGGCCAACTCAGGAGGTTTAAGCATTCCTACATGGTTAGCTCAAGAATTATATTTCACATCCATCGGACAGAACCACCACTCATCATACCTCCCCATGCCCCACCGGTCATAACCGTCTCGACGAGGGACAAGCTCGTGTCTACCCAAGACAGAGACTTACCCGGATCCTCCCCGGTAGGTATGAGAGGCATATGAGGGGTATCTCTATCACAAACATATCAAATGCCAACAGCATGAAGTCATCAATATGCACTATAATTATGATCGTATCATCGCATAGCATAATGAAATCTCCGAGACAAGATGGGGTTGCAACCGTATCAACAACGCAAGAAAATATCATGCCAGGGTTCAGAATGCTTGCCTTCTAGGTGTGGATAGGTGAGGTGCCCTCCAAAACTTTTGCAAGTTATAATCTCCCCTCCAAATTCCTATTTAAAAGAAATATTCAAATAACGCATACTTTAAAAACAGTACAAAAGGTTGTCCTAATTATTTTTGAAATAAGTCTTAAAATAAACTAGGTGAAATTTTAGAGAGGTAGGAAAAAGAATCAATCCATTTGGAGTTTTATTTAAAAAGATATAGCCAGTGAAAGCTTCAGTCAAACTCTGTTTTTTTTAAATAAAACAGAAAAAGAAAACATTTCAAATACGAATACGCTCTCGGCAGAGAAAACGTACTTTAGGTTTTGCGCTTCCACTTAAAACACGTGGAGGTGGGGCTGGGTCACTGACAGTGGGTCCCTTGTGCCCACTGGTCAGGTTTGACCAGTCGTCCCCCGCCTTCGCTCTCCTTTGGCCGAACGGAGGCGGAGCTCCGGCGATCTTCGCCGGCGAACGGCGGCTCCTTGTGGGCATCCGAGGGCAGGGATGGATCCGCCTGCCCAAGGCGGTCCTCCCGGTGGTCGATTGGCCGGCGGGGACGGAGGGAGTCGCCGGCGGCGAGCTCCGCGGTGGGGGAAGCTTCGGGTGAATTTGGGGTTCTGGGTTGTGGTGGTTCTGGGTCGCGTTTGAGGGGTTGGGAAGCTCCGCGAGGTCGATGGGAGAAGGATGGAAGCACGGGAGGGGTTTGGGGGCCTCGGTCTTGGACGGATTTCACCGGAGCGTGGCAGCGGCCGAATCCGTCGGAGGTGACGAAGACGACCTCCTCCCGTCGTTCTCTGGCTATAGTGGGCTCTAGAGAGGTGGTATGAGGTTGCTTCAGGGCCTGGATGAGCTCGAGGGCTCCTTATATAGCGTTGCCATGTCGGTTCGCGGTGGCCGTGGATAGTATCGCTGGCAACCGCCATTCTGTAGCAGCAGGGGGACGTGGCGGCGACGAGCGCTTGCGGATAAGCATGCGGATAAGCTTGAGCAGCTTCAGGGGGCAGCTGGCGAGCGAGGGTGGCTCGGGCGGCGTCGTCCGCGGCAGAGGCTGCTGTGGCCGGCCGCTAGCTGCCGTGGCTGACCTGACAGCGGCGCTGTAGGGCTCCAGGGGCTGGCTTGGAGGGTTCCAACGTGTGGACGAGGGCGAGCGTGGCTCTGCAGGTGAGCAAGGGCCAGGGACGTGACGCGGCGGCTCGGGCGCACGCACGTGCAAAACGCACGCTCTGGGCGTGCCAAGCGCACGCTATGTGTTCGATTCAATGCCAGGGTGTGCTAGAGGTCTTGGGTGAGGTTGGGATTTAACAGATCTAGGTTAGAGTCATATAGGGGCTTAGTAGACATGTTAGTTTGCCCAGAGGTGCAAGGTCACAGTGCAAAGACAAAAATCATGTCAAAGTTGTCCATGCGCTCAAGGTGTTTGGCAGAATGCCAATGGCATCTAGGAAACTCTTGGGGTGGCCCAAATCTCCAGATCATAGTCTTTTTAGATGTAGGAGAGGATGGCAAGGTCAGTTGGTCAAATCTAGAAACTTTCTAGTGCAAGTTTTGCAAAAGTTCAGTTCTGGACAGAAGGTAAATGGCATTGTTTCATGAACCAAAAAATGCTCCAAAGAGTCCAACCTCCTGGACTTAAGGGTTTTGTGGGATGGTTTTGAAAGTGTGTTATATCGACTAGAGGGGGGTGAATAGGCGATTTTTATGAAACTCTTCAAAACATGGAAGTTGTGAAGACAAACGATAGAAATAAACCTATTACCATGCAGTGGAAGGTAGACTACACTAGGCAAGCCATAGTAAATTATTCAATAAAATGAAAGCACAATGACTTAATAGCAGCAATGTAGTAAGGATCAGGTAGGAAGATATTATGAAGCCATACAGAACATGCAGTCACTCAGTGAAGACAAAAGATAGTGCAAACATACAATGACTTCACAAGGAGCAACAGTAAGTAAAGGGAAGGGAAGATGAAACCAGTGACTTGTTGAAGACAATGATTTGTTGGACCAGTTCCAGTTGCTGTGACAACTTTACGTCTGGTTGGGGAGGCTAGGTATTTAAACCTTAGGACACACAGTCCCAGACACCAAGTTCTGAACACGCAGCTCAGGACACCCAGTCCTCACCGTATTCCCCTTGAGCTAAGGTCACACAGACCTCGCCCAATCACTCTGGTAAGTCTTCAAGGTAGACTCCCAAGCCTTCACAGACTTTGTTCACCGGCAATCCACAATGTCTCTTGGATGCTCAAAACGCGACGCCTAACCGGCTGGAGGATGCACAGTCCTCAAGTGTAATAAGTCTTCAGATCACACAGACAAGAAGACTTAAGTGATGCCCAATTCTCTTTGGCTCTGGGTGGTTAGGGCTTTATCCTCGCAAGGAATTCTCTCTCAAAGGCTTTGAGGTGGGTTGCTCTCAAATGACAAAAGCCGTATTCTCAATCTGAGCAGCCAACCGTTTATAGTTATAGGGGGTGGGCTATTTATAGCCACTTGGCAACCCGACCTGATTTGTCCGAAATGACCCTGGGTCACTAAGGAACTGACACGTGTTCCAACGGTCAGATTTCAAACTCACACGGCAACTTTACTTGGGCTACAAGCAAAGCTGACTTGTCCGACTCTGGACAAGATTCGCTCTCATAGTCTTCACTCGAAGACATAGGTTTTTGGTTAGGCATCACTTCAGTCATTCTGACTGGTTCTCTTGGACCCCACTTAACAGTACGGTGGTTCCTATGACTCAACACAAAAGAAAGAGAACTACGAAAGATCTAAGTCTTCGAGCTCCATAGGCTTCACGTGGTGTCTTCTCTTGTCATAGTCTTCGATGTGAATGTCTTCATATACCACCTTTGACTTCAATGTCTTCATACATTTTTAGGGGTCATCTCTGGTAGGAAAACCGAATCAATGAGGGACTTCTACCTGTGTTATCCTGCAATTCTCACAAACACATTAGTCCCTCAACTAGGTTTGTCGTCAATACTCCAAAACCAACTAGGGGTGGCACTAGATGCACTTACAATCTCCCCCTTTTTGGTGATTGATGACAAACTAGTTGAAGTTTTCAACGGGGAATATAATCTGTGAAATTGTAAAGGATAAGGAATTGTATTCATAAGTTGCAAGGGCTCCCCCTGAAGATGTGCATATAAGTAATTTGCTTTTGGAATGCAAATGCACATGGCAGGTTGTACTTGTGGAGATCCACTTCAACTTATGATGACAATCCACTATGCATGTGAAAGTATATGAAGATAATGACAATGTGTAATGGAAAATGGACGTCTGTAGAATGATCTAAGTGCGGAATTTATCGTCGCACATGCGGAATTTGTCATCCCAAAACAAAGTGGCAGATAAGTAGCAGATGACCATCGAGTTTAAGTGTTACAACTCAAATAACCAAATGTAGGAAAACGAGAGTTGTAAGCACGAAGAAAAATATAAAGCACCCACCCATATGGACCCGCCTGAAGACTATCAGCCTCATATGCTTCTCCCCCTTTTGTCAGTAAGGACCAAAAAGGTTTGAAGACATAGAGCATCTACTCATTCCCATGCGGACTAGGTGAAGTAGCATGGTCGTTGGTGGTGTTTGGCGGTGCTGAAGAGCTTGGAGCAGAGTTGACGCGTGCTGAAGGAGGTGGTGGTGAAGTAGCATCATCTTCATCCTTGATAACTCTGGCAGTCACTGTTGCAGCAGATGAAGAGAACTCAGAGTGTTCAAGGGATGGAGTTCCTAGCAGCACAGCTCTTCGAGGAGGTGTGGAGTCAAACTTGAATCGCTCAGTGAAGCCATCCTCTTGGAGATCATCTTCAGAACACATCATCGTTAGCCCTTTCCATGTGCGGCGACATGTTTCATGGGCAACGAAAGCATTCTTGGTGGCAAGATTGTGAATGTGATTAACATCCACCAAGAGGCTTTTCATCTGACGCTTCAGCCAGTCATGATGCCTATCCTGTTTCTGATGAAGAGCCACAAGAAGCTCTCGGTCGTTGAGAACACGAGTGTGCTTCTTGGGTCTTGGAGCAGTTGTACTATCAGTGGCTTCAGTAGACGCAGGGTGTGGTGCACGTGTAGTGCCAGCCAAAGGATACACCCGAGTGACTGCTTCAACTCCTTCAATGTTTTGTGAGAAACTCTGATGCTCTGCATTCTGAAGAATTAGAGGTTCCTTTGTAGGCTCAGAATAGATGGCTTCAGTAGAGATATCCACATCAGGCAGAAAAATCCTATGATTGCGAGCAGATGGCTGATATGAGATATCGGGGTGAAGTTTAATTAGCCGCATTACCCATGGGGCGTAGAATTTCAAGCCAAACAGATCAGAACCTTTTCAATGAAGAATATAGAAGACCAAAGTCCTGTGCATTGAAGCATTTTCCATGAAGAATATAGAAGACCGAAGTCTTCATTGCACCCTCAAGCTTGGCATTTGGAGAGTGCCCTTTGATGGGCCAGAGAGTTCGCCTGATGATGTGATAGATGGTTCTTGGCAGATACTCAAGGTCTTCAACGAAGAACTCTGTTGGATAAGCAGCATCTTGGGGCAATGGCTTCATCATGCTGAGCATCTGACTCATATCAGGTTCCGACCTCTTAAAGATGCTCTCAATAGCTTCACTATGAAGCTGACAGCCATGCTCGTAGAGATCGCCAGGAGTGGGCAAACCAGTGAGCTCAATGATGTCAAATGCATTGGCTTCGTGATGAACGTTTCCGGTCATCCACTCTAGGACCCAAGTCTTCGGATCTCTGTTGTACCCGCGGATGTGAAGTGTGGCATAGAATTGGAGCAGCAGCTCTTCATTCCAATGCTCTTGGTCAGTAACGAACGGCAGCAGTCCACCTTCCTTGAAGCAATCCAAAGCTTCTTCTAGATAGGGCAGACCAGCTATGGCTTCAATGTCAAGGCACTTGTGTGGGAAGATGCGACCTTGGTTGTAAAGAATGCATGAGTAATAGCTTCGCTGAGGATAGCTCCAGAACCGATCAGATGATATCCTTTCCCTTGAGTAGGGGTTCCTGGAGCTATCAAAGAATGTGTTGTCTTCCCTGAAGCCATTGATATTGAAGGATCCAGGTGCTGATGCAGGACCTGGGAACCTTGGCAATCTTGGGATTGGCTTCTGTACCTGAGGCCTGTGCTCAACATGATAGTCGAACTGGGGACCGGCAGCAGACACAGGAACAAAAGTGACGGGATCAGTGGCTTCGCTGTCTTCTTCTTCTGTTGGGGAGGGCTCCACATTAGCTTCATTGGTGGTTGTGGCAGCCGCAAGATTTTCAAGCACGTTCTCCTTGAGAACTGCTTCTTGGTGGGACAGTGGAGTGGCAACTTGTGGGACTTCATCTTCCACGGCTGATGCAGCCGGATTGTCTTCAGCAGAGACTTGAGGCCTTGGACCTTTGCGAAGCCTGCGCAATGCAGGCGATGCCTGTGGAGTTGGACTTGGCTGGGCCTCAAAGTCTTCTTCGTGTTGTGGGCGATCCGCCCATGAAGCATCCTGTGCAATTGGCGTCAGTGGACGACTAATGCTGATGAGTTTGCTGTTCTAAGGAAGGACTGCACCATCTTCTACATTGTCATGTTGACCAATGTCTTCAGTAGCAATGGGATCAGCTGCTGGAAAGTCTTCAGCTTCATGAGCCTCTATGGAAGCAGGCTCATGGATAGTCAGTTGGCGTTCAGCTTCAGGATAGACCATAGAAATGGGTTCAACTATCAAGGGTTCTGTGGGAGCAGCCCGATCTTTCTTGGTCTTCCTCTTCTTCTTGGAGGGGGCAGTTGGAGAGGCTTCAAAATGTTTCCTCTTCCTGGCTTCAGCCTCAGCAGTCCTTGTCTTCTTGAGCTCTGAAGCAGTTGACCGGCTTTTTGGCTTCGAGCCAGTCAGTCTAGTTGGGAAGACAATTGGGACTGCTTCCTTCCTTGGTGCGTCAGGTTCAGCCGTAGCATGCTACTTCTTCTTCTTTGCGGCCATCCTGGGGTCGATGCCAGGACGCCCAAGGGCCTTGCGCTTCTCAGCCTCATTGTATGCTTGCACACATCTGTCGGCCAGAGTCTTCATGCACTCACGCGAACCCTGAGCTTCTGCACGTTTCTTTACAAAGGCTTCCTTGAGCTCGTGCATCATACTCTTGAAGTTCTTCACTTCCTGCATGCTGAGCTTGGCCATATGCTTCTTGAACTGAGCCTTTTCATAGTCAATCTTTTGCTTCAGTTCAACAATGTGCTGGGCAATAGTGAGTTCTGAAGCAATGGCGCCTTGGAAAGCAACACTGAGGCCAATTGGTAGCTGCAGATCTTCAAAGCTGATGTTTGGCGTGTCAAACCACTCGTCAATGAAGTTGTGGATGATGGTCACATCAAAGAGAGGCAGATCATTAAAGATTTCTGCTTCTTCTTTGCTCATGATGAGTTGCTCAAGAGCGTCATCTGCTAGATCTTCATCAATTGACAGATCAATGTTGTCATTGTGCAGAATGGCAGCAGCAGTTAGCTCTTGTCTGGTGTGAGGCAAAGGCATCTTGACCTTCTGGGCTTGGAGATGCGAGATAAGTCTTCGGACTGCACACTGTCTTCAGTAGGTGCAGTTGCCAGTGGTTTCGCCTGTGAGATTTTTGGTCAAGGGGCAGGCTTTGAAGCTTTAGGCTTCTTCAGCTTCTTTGTCTTTGGCGCTGCAGGCGCTTCATCTGATTCAGCATCAGCTGCAGGCTCATTCACTGCAGTCCCTTGAACTAAGATGCGGGTGATGAGGCCTTCAAGGTTGTAGAAAGGACCGATGACATTGGGTTCTGCATGTCGTGTGCCATCTGCTCTTGGTGCTGAGGGACCAGGGTTGAAGTCTACCCCCCAAGTCTTCTTGTTCTGCTTCGCTGAGTTCTGGGCAAACTAGAAGTTGCGCTTGAACAGATTGTCGTCACGACACCATAGTAGTGACGATGGGTGTGCATCAGCAGGCTGTGGCCCACGGACCATGCAGGGATAGAAGCCTTGTGCAATGGCTTCATCTCTGGACCTGGGTAGAAGATTCTTGTATAGGATGTCTCCCCACGGTCTCTTGATGGCATTTTTCTCAGCATATTCCTGGGTTACAAATCGGTATTTGAACCATTGTTCTGCCCAATATCTTCGAATCCATTGGATTCGGGTCTTGCGCTGATTGTAATCCTCTTTAGGATCTGTCTTGTACAGTTCTGAGAGTTCATCTGGCAGATCTCTGGATGTTTCTCCATGATGCTTTCTGCCACCTTTCCTTGCTACTTTCTCTGAAGCCATAAACTTTAACTTGAAAGGCTTCAACACGTTCAAAGTCTTCAAAGGTTTTCGCTTGCTGGACCAATAGGAACTGGCTTCGGGAGAATTAATGTGATGCTGTAAGAATTCTGCAAATGAATGCAGACTATGAGAACCAAAGGATTCTCCCACGGACATGTACCTATGACAGCATTAAGGTGCGAGGGAAGGGGAAGAGGTCATATGCATTCTCAGAAGATTTTGAAGATAAATCAGTTTAGAAGACATTGACCTCATCGTGCGAAGACATTCACTCATAGATAAGGAGTTGGTTCCAGATTTGTATGAATCCACAGCTCAGTACAAGTGAGGAATCTAACTGCTTTGTGAAGCATAAGTGAATATACTAGGCATGTTATGAGATGCAGTATGAGAGAGATCTAACTTGTGTGAATAGAAACTGCTTGTTGTAGAAAGTGACAAATCCATAGGATCAACGGTGCTGTAAAAAGGAAGTTTTATTTACCACACTAAGAACTGCTAGACGGAGTGGAAGATGAGGCCGAGCAGTTCGATCTTCCGTGCCCTAACTTGGCAACGGAGGACATCTACGGCGACGGCGGAGAGGACGATGTCTGTTCATTGCTTCCTCAAAACAAGAGTTCCACAGGTGGCTACTCCTGAACGAGCTGCTCATGCTCAAACTGATCAACATAAAGTGGAAAGTGTAGTAGAGATATTACTCGCAGTATGAGAAGGAAGAGAAGATCTAACCTCTCTACTTGACACCTCTGAACCAACTTCATTCCTAGCTAAAACAGGAAAGCTGAAAGTACTCAAGCTTCGGTCGGCGTGAAGACGACGTCAGAGAGGTTGCGGCAGCGAAGCGCTTCGTCACCGGCGTCGTCGAGGGCTAGCGGTGGCGCTAGGGTTCGTGCGAGAGTGGAAGAAGAGATAATGACAGCTGTGAAGTGTGTATTTATAGGTACATGGGATGCACTGCGCTATTACACAGGTGCCCCTGGCGATTCGCATCTGAGGAACATGTGGCCATTATGCAGAATTTTGGGGTTTGTTCCACATCCCACGCACGCCTTGATTGTTGGGTGGTCGTTCCTACTTCTCCGGGTTTCATGTGGAGGAATGAGCATTGAAAACGGACTTAATGGTTGTCTCTGTATCTTCTGCTGACAAGGACGCAGAGAAGACATTCGACAGTTTCAATAGAATGCATATGATTTGGAGAGATAGAATTTGAGATAGAAAGCATAGAGAGGTTAGGGTCCGATCACATTCACTTAGTTCAAAAGATTCAACAATGAAGACATAGCTATAAGTGAATGCTGTAGAGGACAGAACACTAATATATATATATATATAATCAACATAGTGAAGATAATCATGAAGATATGTTGAGATCGAAGCCAAACCAAATGTGAAGACATTGCAAGGTAACGCCATGAGTGAAACACTTCAAAATAGAACATTTGGCGGTGGCGTTACCCATCGTATAGGAAGTATTAGACCCAGACACAGCGCACAATTATCGTGGCGCTCCGAAGTCAAATTCCACATTAATGTATTCACAATTAGAATGTATGTCTTCATTGATTGAAGATATACTTTACTTCGTGTGTTGCACATCTAAGTCATCAATATGCATTAGGGTTAGGATGTGTGCCTGATCACAGGATATTTGAGGATTCCAGGATATTTAGCTCACACCATAACTTGCAAAATCTCTTCTCATCCAAGGGCTTGGTGAAGATATCTGCCAATTGCTCTTCAGTGTTGACGTGTATGATATCAATATCTTCCTTCACAACATGATCTCTGAGAAAGTGATGACGAATTTCAATGTGCTTTGTCTTCGAGTGCTGAACTGGGTTGTTGGCGATCTTGATGGCGCTTTCGTTGTCGCAGTAAAGTGGCACTTGCTTCAGATGAATGCCATAGTCCTTGAGTGTTTGCTTCATCCACAAAAGCTGAGCGCAGCAAGATCCAGCAGCAATGTATTCAGATTCAGCAGTGGAGAGAGATACACAGTTCTGCTTCTTTGAAGACCAACATACAGGTGATCATCCCAGAAAGTGACATGTGCCTGATGTAGACTTGCGATCAACTTTGTCACCAGCATAATCAGCATCCGAGAATCCAACCAGATCAAACTCTGAGCCCTTTGGATACCATAATCCTAGAGTTGGGGTGTGAGCCAAATATCGAAGAATTCCCTTCACAGCTAAGTGATGCGACTCCTTTGGTGCCGCTTGAAATCGAGCACACATGCAAACACTAAGCATAATATCTGGCCTAGATGCACATAGATAAAGTAAAGAACCAATAATGGAGCGGTATACCTTTCGATCGAACTCTTTACCATTGTTGTTGGGACCCAGATGATGTTTGGCTGGCATTGGTGTTGTGAAGCCTTTGTAGTCTTGCATACCGAACTTCTTCAGGCAATCTTTGAGATACTTCTCTTGAGATATGAAGATGTCGTTGCGTTGTTGTGACCGACGAAGAACTTCAGCTCCCCCATCATGGACATCTGATATTGCTCTTGCATCATATATCCAAACTCTTCACTATACTTCTGATTAGTGCAGCCGAAGATAATGTCATCCACATAAATTTGGCACACAAACAGTTCACCATCATATGTCTTCGTGAAGAGAGTGGGGTCTAGGGAACCAGGTATGAAGCCTTTGCTCTTCAGGAAGTATTTGAGTGTGTCATACCAGGCCCGAGGGGCTCGTTTGAGGCAATACAGTGCCTTGTTGAGCTTGTATACCATGTCAGGATGTTTTGGATCTTCAAAGCCAGGCGGTTGTGCAACATACACTTCTTCTTCAATCTTGCCATTGAGAAAAGCATTCTTCACATCCATTTGATATAGAAGTATGTTATGATGATTTGCATAGGCCAGCAGTATGCGTATGGCTTCAAGTCTAGCCACAGGGGCAAATGTTTCATCGAAGTCAATGCCTTCCACTTGAGTATATCCTTGAGCAACGAGTCGAGCTTTGTTTCTGACAACTTGACCATGCTCATCTTGCTTGTTGCGGTATATCCATTTGGTGCCTATTATATTGTGCTTCCGTGGATCAGGACGCTTAACTAGTTCCCATACATTATTCAGCTCAAAATGTTGAAGCTCTTCTTGCATAGCTTGAATCCATTCAGGTTCCATGAAGGCTTCTTCAACTTTCTTGGGTTCTGTTATTGAGACGAATGCGAAGTGCCCACAAAAATTTGCTAGCTGAGTTGCCCTTGAACGAGTGAGTGGACCGGGTGCATTGATGCTATCAATTATTCTTTCAATCTGCACTTCATTGGAAACGCGAGGATGTACAGGGCGAAGACTTTGCTCTTGCTGATCATTGTCATTGTTAGAAGGAATGTCTTCAGGCTGAGCATTGTATTCATGTTGATCAGGTGCTGAGATGATAAGTTCTTCTTCAGGATGAGCTTCAGAAGGTATAATTTCTCCAGTTCCCATTAGCTTGATTGATTCACTAGATGGAACTTCATCTAGCACATTTGGTAGTTGCTCTCTTTGTGAACCGTTGGTCTCATCGAACCGCACATCCACTGTTTCAACCACTTTGTAATGAAAGAGATTGAAGACTCTGTAGGAGTGTGAATCCTTTCCATATCGAAGCATAAAACCCTCATGTGCTTTTGGTGCAAACTTTGAGGTGTGATGTGGGTCCTTGATCCAGCACCTTGAGCCAAATAATCTAAAGTAACTGACATTTGGCTTCTTGCCAGTAAGGAGCTCATAAGATGTCTTGTTCAGAAGCTTGTGAAGATAAACACGATTGATTGTATGGCTTGCAGTATCAATGGCTTCAGGCCAGAATTTTCTTGGGGTCTTGTATTCATCTAGCATCGTTCTGGCCATCTCAATGAGTGTTCTGTTCTTGCGTTCGACGACGCCATTCTGCTGTGGCGTGTACGGGGCTGATAATTCATGTGTGATGCCCAAGGTATCAAGATATGTATCAAGGCCAGTGTTCTTGAATTCAGTGCCATTGTCACTTCTGATGTGCTTTATCTTGGCGCCAGAATTGTTCATAGCTCGATTTGCGAAGCGTCTGAAGACATCATGCACTTCAGTCTTGTAAAGGATTATGTGCACCCAAGTGTATCTAGAATAATCATCAACAATAATGAAGCCATAGAGGCAAGCAGTAGTAGTACAAGTTGAGTAATGAGTGGGACCGAAAAGATCCATGTGAAGCAGTTCGAAGGGTCGAGTAGTGGTCATGATTGTCTTCGAGGGATGTTTGGCCCTCGTCATCTTCCCTGCTTCACAGGCACCGCATAAGTGATCTTTCTTGAACTTGACGCCCTCGATGCCTATGACATGCTTCTTCTTTGCCAGGGTGTGGAGGTTCCTCATGCCAGCATGCCCAAGCCTCTGATGCCAGAGCCAGCATTCTGAAGCTTTTGCTAGAAGACATACGGCAAGCTGTGGTCCTGCTGAGAAATCTACTACATACAGATCATCTTTTTGATACCCTTCAAACACTAGAGACTTGTCAGATTCCATTAGTACAAGGCAACAATATTTTCCAAATATTACGATCATGTTCAAATCGCAAAGCATTGAGACAGACATTAAGTTGAAGCCAAGGGATTGAACAAGCATGACTTTATCCATGTGTTGATCCCTTGAGATTGCAACTCTACCTAGACCCAATACCTTACTTTTACCAGTGTCAGCAAATGTGATGTGGCTCTTGTCGGATGGACGTAAGGTTGAGTCCATAAGAAGACTTCTTTTGCCAGTCATGTGATTTGTACACCCACTATCAATAATCCATTCTGAAGACGCTGGTGTCGTACCCTACAGTGCAGTTAGGGGGATAGGCTTCACCAATGGGTTATGAAAGCTTAGATCCAGATTAGGACTAATAGGGAGAGTAGCAAGCGATTCAGGAACGAAGTACATAGTAAGACCATTCGGGCATTTGATCTTGCGCCCTACAAGATGTTTAAGGTCCCCAGCAATGGCGTCAGACGATTTTGGTTTTCTGCTGGAGACCTTTCCCTGCAAAAGAGAGTTAAGATTTCTTGGCCACCCACATCTTCAAGGGTGGCTGAGAAGCAATAAGTCTAAGTGCAACATCTGAGAATTTTGGTTTTGGAGCCCTAGCAAACAGTCTTGCAGGCGGACAATAGTACTCATAAGAATAAGCAGAATAGTTCTTGGTCTTATGAACATGGCGGTTTGATGAACCGCTCTCATATTCATATGCCTGAGTATGGTTTCCCTGCAAAACATTTGCGTTAGTGCGACTCAGGTGAGTCCTCTGTCTGTATGAATCCTTTGGACCGTATGAAGCGTTTGGTCTAAGGTTTGTCTTCTTCACATGAGGTGTCATGATGACATTCACAGGAAGATTCTCCAGACACCTTTTCGGAACCGAGATCTTCTTCATAGGCGGTCCATTCCTGCAGTTAGTACCAATGTACCTGGCAAACACTTCACCATTCTGATTCTTAAACAGTATATAGTTTGCATCAAAGGATTCATTAATGATAATGGGGTTAGCACAAGTGAAGCCAGATAGATTGGATGGGTCTGCTGAAGGTTCCTTTGCAGCAACCCACATGGTTTTGGGGTACTGCTCAGGTTTCCAGTAAGAGCCATCAACATTCATTTTCCTTACGAACCCAACACCTTCTTTCCTCGGGTTTCGGTTCAGTATCTGCTTTTTGAGGACATCACATAGTGTCTTATGCCCTTTAAGACTTTTGTACATCCCTGTTTCAAGCAATGTCTTCAACCTAGCATTCTCATCAGCAATAGCAGTGGTATCCTCAGCAGAGGGGTTAGTTACCACATCAACAGTTGAAGATATTGCAACAGTAGTAGCAGTAGAACATTTAGCAACAGAAGTAGCATTATCACGCTCAATGCATTTAAGACATGGTGGTTTAAATCCTTCCTGAGCGGGACTGATCTGTTTGGCGTGAAGTGACTCGCTTTCCTTTTGAAGATCTTCATGAACCGCTCTCAATTTCTCAAGATCTTGCTTCCTTTGAAGATAATCATAGGAAACCTTTCATGAGTTGTTGAGAGAGTTTCATGACGACTTTCAAGTTCCTGATACTTAACGTGAAGATTTTTTATGTCTTCAATTAAGGATTCAGATCGAGTCATTTCAGCACCTAACAGATCATCGCTTCTGTCTAGCAGTTTTTGAATATGTTCCATAGCTTTTTGTTGTTCAGTTGCAATTTTAGCAAGTGTTTTGTAGCTGGGTTTTGAATCACAATCAAAGTCATCGTCACTAGATGTTTGATAGTGAGTAGTGCGTGTGTTTACCTTGGCACCGCGTGCCATGAAGCAGTAGGTAGAAGCGGAGTAGTCCTTGTCATTTGCATCGGTGTCGGTGACGAGGTCATTGTCTTCAATATTGAAGATGGACTTGGCAACGTATGTTGTAGCCAGACTTGCGACGCCTGAATCGGACTCCTCCTCAGACTCCACCTCCGCCTCCTCAGAAGCGGACTCCTCCTCTGAATCCATTTCCTTGCCAGCAAACGCACGTGCCTTGCTAGATGAGCTCTTCTTGTGTGATGGAGACTTTGAGGAAGACTTTGAGTATTTCTTCTTCTTGTTGTTGTGAGAGTCATATTCCTTGCTCTTCTTCTTCTTTTTGTTCTCATTGTCCCACTGTGGACACTCAGAGATGAAGTGGCCAAGTTTCTTGCACTTGTGACATGTTTTCTTCTTGTAGTCATGAGCAGAAGCTTCATCATTCCTTGAGCTTGATCGGGAAGACTTTTTGAAACCTTTCTTCTTGGTGAATTTTTGGAACTTCTTCACAAGCATATCAAGTTCCCTTCCAATGTCTTCGGGATCATATGAACTGCTGTCAGATTCTTCTTCAGATGAGGAGACAGCTTTTGCCTTCAAGGCACGAGTTCGCCCATACTTTGGACCGTAGATATCTCTTTTCTCAGAAAGCTGAAACTCATGTGTGTTGAGCCTCTCAAGTATGTTAGATGGATCGAGTGTCTTGAAATCAGGACATTCTTGAATCATCAGGGCTAGGATGTCAAACGAACTATCAAGTGATATCATTAGTGTCTTGACGACTTCATGTTTGGTGATCTCAGTAGCGCCGAGGGCTTGAATCTCATTTGTGATGTCAGTGAGTCGGTCAAATGTGTGCTGGACATTCTCATTGTCATTTCGCTTGAAGCGGTTGAAGAGGTTGCGAAGGACACTGATTCTCTGATCTCTCTCGGTTGAGATGCCTTCATTGACCTTGGAGAGCCAGTCCCAGACCAGCTTAGATGTCTTCAAAGCACTCACACAGCCATACTGTCCTTTGGTCAGGTGACCACAGATGATATTCTTGGCAGTAGAGTCCAGTTGAACAAATTTCTTGACCTCAGCAGCAGTGACACCTTCTCTAGCCTTGGGAACGCCGTTTTCGACGACATACCATAGGTCGACATCAATGGCTTCAAGATGCATGCGCATCTTATTCTTCCAGTAGGGATATTCAGTTCCATCGAAGACGGGGCATGCAGCGGAGACTTTAATTATCCCTGCAGTCGACATAGCTAAAACTCCAGGTGGTTAAACCGAATCACACAGAACAAGGGAGCACCTTGCTCTGATACCAACTGAAAGTGCGTTATATCGACTAGAGGGGGGTGAATAGGTGATTTTTATGAAAGTCTTCAAAACGTGGAAGTTATGAAGACAAATGATAGAAATAAACCTATTACCATGCAGCGGAAGGTAGACTACACTAGGCAAGCCATAGTCAAGTATTCAATAAAGTGAAAGAACAATGACTTAATAGCCGCAATGTAGTAAGGATCAGGTAGGAAGATATTATGAAGCCATACAGAACATGCGGTCACTCAGTGAAGACAAAAGATAGTGCAAAGATACAATGACTTCACAAGGAGCAACAGTAAGTAAAGGGAAGGGAAGATGAAACCAGTGACTCGTTGAAGACAATGATTTGTTGGACCAGTTCCAGTTGCTGTGACAACTGTATGTCTGGTTGGGGCGGCTAGGTATTTAAACCTTAGGACACACAGTCCCGGACACCCAGTCCTGAACACGCAGCTCAGGACACCTAGGCCTCACCGTGTTCCCCTTGAGCTAAGGTCACACAGACCTCGCCCAATCACTCTGGTAAGTCTTCAAGGTAGACTCCCAAACCTTCACAGACTTCGTTCACTGGCAATCCACAATGTCTCTTGGATGTTCAGAATGCGACGCCTAACCGGCTGGAGGATGCACAGTCCTCAACTGTAATAAGTCTTCAGATCACACAGACAAGAAGACTTAAGTGATGCCCAATTCTCTTTGGCTCTGGGTGGTTAGGGCTTTATCCTCGCAAGGAATTCTGTCTCAAAGGCTTCGAGGTGGGTTGCTCTCAAACGATAAAAGCCGTATTCTCAATCTGAGCAGCCAACCGTTTATGGTTATAGGGGGTGGGCTATTTATAGCCACTTGGCAACCCGACCTGATTTGTCCGAAATGACCCTGGGTCACTAAGGAACTGACACGTGTTCCAACGGTTAGATTTCAAACTCACACGACAACTTTACTTGGGCTACAAGCAAAGCTGACTTGTCCGACTCTGGACAAGATTCGCTCTCATAGTCTTCACTCGAAGACATGGGTTTTTGGTTAGGCATCACTTCAGTCATTCTGACTGGTTCTCTTGGACCCCACTTAACAGTACGGTGGTTCCTATGACACAACACAAAAGAAAGAGAACTACGAAAGATCTAAGTCTTCGAGCTCCATAGGCTTCATGTGGTGTCTTCTCTTGTCATAGTCTTCGATGTGAATGTCTTCATATACCACTTTTGACTTCAATGTCTTCATACATTTTTAGGGGTCATCTCTAGTAGGAAAACCGAATCAATGAGGGACTTCTACCTGTGTTATCCTGCAATTCTCACAAACACATTGGTCCCTCAACTAGGTTTGTCGTCAATACTCCAAAACCAACTAGGGGTGGCACTAGATGCACTTACAGGTCTATAAGTAGGAGAAAGCACATGGTCACTAGAGCAAAAATAATTAGGGTTGTAGTAGAAAATGCCAAGCTGGGCCAGAATGAAGATGAGGATGATTCACTCAAAATTTTCAAAGAACATCACTGGGTTTTTGCATAAAGTTGAAGTATAAGCATCTACTGACCTCTCCAATTTTTGGTGCAAATATTAATGAAGTATTTAAATAGGTTGTAGTGCAAAATTGCCAACTCGACCAAATTTGAAAACTTGGGGTAGAGCACAAAATATCCCATAAGTGGAATATATTTTTGCATAAAAGTGATTTAAAAACATCACATGACATCCCCAAATTTTGGTTGAAATTTTAAATAAACATATAAAAGGGTTGTAGTTAAAATGGGACCTTAAATCATGGGAAACCATTTTTAAAGAAATAAAGATCAGGGGAGTATAATAATATAATTAAATCCACTGATAAAGGAAATGTTTTTTTTTCTAGAGAGGGTTCATAAGTCCAATAACACATTTGGAAAGTTTCCACTTGGTAGAAACTCCACAATATCAAAGAAAAGAATGGTTCTGAAATCAAAGGAAATCCAGAAAATGAAAAATTTAATTACCTGGCAAACTTTTTAATAAACAAAACATGTTCAAATTTATGGGGTGTTACACTCCAGCAGCGAGGAAGAGGGCAAGTCGGAGGAGGAAGGCGAAGAAGAGGCGCCAGAGGTCAGAGCGGGCAGCCAATGCCAGCCCGACCGTGCTTCAAGCAATGAGCCGCGCCCAACCGAGCCGGCTGTCGCCGGAGGCGACCAGGCGGAGACTGACCAGCCGACCACTCCACCAACCGGCGCTGCTGATTCCTCCACTCCACCGAACCCTTCTGCCACTTCCTAGGCCGCTAGTTTATCTTCGTTTCGCCTGTCTATCAGTCTTAATGAACTTGTTAATTTTGCACAATTCCACCTGCGGGGTGTATCTTAAACTTGTGTTTTGAAGATCAGCCAAGGGCCTTTATTATGTAAATATTATTCCGAGTTCTATCTTTTCTTGCTTGCTGCTCTTTGGCTTTTTCCTTTGCCGCCTTCCCTTGGTTGTCGTCTTTCCAGCCGAGCAGCCGCTCTGCGGATTGTGGCTGGGTCAAGTACTTAGCTACTTCTGGGAAGGCAAGTACTTAGCAGTTTTAGAACATTCTAGCAAGTTGAGTAGAAAACGGCGGGCCGACTTCTCAACAGTCAGTCGTAAAAAGAAGGTAGTCAGCTTAGACTATGCACATGCTTTGTGTCCTTAGCCATTTCCATGTGGGCACCCTTTCTACCTTGCTCCCGCCCACCATGCAGTCGCTCTGCGAGCTGCGGCTTCTGGCAGAAGACGGCTTAAGTGCCACACATTACTTGTCCGGCTGCAGGAAGCATTGCATAGTACAAGACGGCAAGTCCCCGGGCCGACTAGTCGAACCCGGTGCCAGGCGGCATAACAAAAAAAAGACATACTCATAGGCATAATTCTTATCATATAGATAAAAGAGGGCAGTCCCCGAGCTCTTCTCGGGGGACCCGGAGTCTTCGTATTTTAATACAAAAGGTCGCATGGTACATACTGCATCAACTGTAAAATCTTCGAAGGAGATTTGCATTCCATGGCCGCTCTATCTCCTTGCCGGAGTTGTCCCTCTTGCGCGCTCGAGGCTTCTGAGCGTCGATCAGGTCGTAGAAGTCATTGCCCAACACTTTGCTGATGATGAAGGGTCATTCCCAAGGCGCTGAGAGCTTGTGCTGGCCGGCTGTTCGTTGGATCAGCCGGAGCACAAGGTCTCCTTCTCGGAAAGATCTCGGCTTGACCTTCCGGTTGTAGTATCGGCGTAGGCTCTGCTGGTAGATGCTGGACCGGCTGAGTGCCAGCAGCCAGCCCTCCTCCAACAGCTCGACGCCGTCTTGTCGTGCTTCTTCCGCCTCCTCTTCGGTGTACATGGTGACTAGAGGGGAGTCGAATTCTATGTCCCTTGGGATGACGGCTTCGGCACCGTAGACAAGGAAGAATGGCCTAAAGTCAGTTGACTTGTTCGGAGTTGTGCGCAGGCTCCAGAGGATGGCTGGCAGCTCGTCAAGCCAACAACCGGCCGAACGCTCCAGAGGCTCGACCAGTCGAGGCTTGATGCCGGATAAGATGAGGCCATTTGCTCGCTCCACCTGGCCGTTTGACTGCGGATGGGCGACGGACGCTAAGTCCAGTTGGATGCCCTACGTCGCGCAGAAACGAGCCAAGGCACGTTTGGCAAAGTTTGTGCCATTGTTGATGATGATGCTGTGTGGTATGCCATACCGGATGGTGATGTCGAAGATGAAAGTCAGAGCTGTTGGACCATTCAGCTTCTTGATTGGTTTGGCTTCTATCCACTTGGTGAACTTGTCCACCACGACAAGCATATGAGTCATGCCACCTCGCACTGTTTTGAATGGTCCCACCATGTCCAGGCCCCAGACAGCAAAGGGCCAGGCAATGGGAATAGTCTTGAGTGCAGAAGCCGGCTGATGTGGCTTGGAACGGAACTTCTCGCACCCTTTGTGTTTTTGGACCAAGTCCTTGGCGTCTTCTAGAGCAGTCAGCCAGAAAAAACCATGGCGGAAGGCTTTAGCGACAAGTGCTCTTGAAGCCGCGTGGTGGCCACACTCGCCTTGATGGATGTCTTTGAGGATTGCTTGGCCTTGCTCCGGTTCGATGCAGCGCTGGTAGACACCGGTGACACTATGCCTCACAAGCTCTCTGTTGACTATGGTGTACGCTGCCGCCCGGCGTTGCACTTGCCTGGGCGAGATCTCATTAGTCAGCAACTCTTTGTTCATCAGGAAATTGAGGATGGGCTGGGCCCATGAAGGTACTGTGATTTTTTCGACTATCAGGGCTGCAACTTGGACGAGGGCGGTTGGGCCGGGAGGCGGCAGGTTGGAGTCGGCAGCTGCCTGCTGGGTTGACGAAGTCCCCGGGCCGATTGGTGCAGTCACTGGGCCGAGCTCTGATGTCCCTTGGCTGGCCGCTGTAGTCCCCGGGTTGGGTTCTGAAGTCCTTGGGCCGGGTGCGACTGCTGTGGCCCCCGGGTCGCCTGCCAGAACTCCCGTGCCGGCCGCTAGAGCTCTCAAGTCGGATCCGACTGCTTTAGGAGGAGCTGGCATGAAGATAGAATCTGACTCTAGCGATGGCCAGACAGATAGCTTGAGGAGGCGTTGAAGGGCGGCGCCAGTCGGTATTGCTTGATGGGTGGAGCCGATTCATGCAAGGGCATCTGCTTGCTCGTTGTCGTTTCTTGGCACATGGAGAAACTCGCACCCTTCAAAATATCCACTGAGTTGCTATACAAGGAAGCGGTAGCTCGCCATGTTTGCATCTTTGGCGTCCCAGTCGCCTGACGACTGCTGGACCACCAAGTCAGAGTCACCATAGCATAGGATCCGGCGAATGCCGAGCCCTTCGGCAAGCCGGAGCCCATGAATGAGTGCCTCATATTCGGCGACGTTGTTGGAGGAGGCAAAATGGATTTGCAGCACATATTTGAGCTTGTCGCCTTTGGGAGAGGTGAGGACGATGCCGGCGCCCAAACCGATGCGCATCTTGGAACCATCAAAATGCATCCGCCAATGGGTGGAATTGGGCGCTGGTGGCAGGTACTGGGTCTCGGCCCAGTCCATGAGGAAGTCGGCCAGCGCTTGTGACTTGATGGCAGTGCGAGGCTGGTAATAGATGGTGTAGGGGGCTAAATCTATGGCCCATTTGGCCACTCGGCCTGAAGCATCTCGGCTTCCAATGATCTTGGCCAGTGGGGCTGTGCAGACCACGGTGATTCGGTGCTCTTGAAAATACGGTTTCAATTTCTTGGCGGCAAAGTGAACGTCGTAGCACATCTTCTGGTAGTGGGGGTAGCTTTGCTTGGAGGTCGACAACACTTCACTCAAATAATATATCGGTCTCTGGACTGGTAGTGCCTAGCCTTCCTCCTTGCGCTCTACCATGATGACTGTGCTGACCACTCGGCTGGTGGCGGCGATCTACAGGAGCATGGGCTCCTTAGGAGTCGGAGCCGCCAGAACAGGTGGAGTAGTCAACATCTTTTTGAGTTGGAGAAAAGCTTCGTCCGCCTTGTCGTTCCACTCGAAAAAAGTGGTCTTCTTCAAGAGCTAGTATAGGGGAAGAGCCTTCTCGCCCAGCCGACTGATGAATCGGCTGATGGATGCCAAACAGCCAGTGAACTTCTACACATCCAGAAGTCGGGTGGGTACTTCCATCCTCTCGATGGCCTTGATCTTCGCAGGGTTGCACTCTATGCTGCGTTCTGACACCAGGAATCCAAGAAGCTGGTTGGCTGGTACTCCAAAGACGCATTTCTCTTGGTTGAGCTTGATTTGAAACCGGCCTAGGTTCTCAAAGGTCTCCTTGAGGTCTTCTAGCAGCCTTGCACGCTTCTCAGTCTTCACCAGCACATCGCCTACATAAACGTGGGTGTTTCTGCCGAGCTGCTTGAGGAGGCACTTCTGCATGCAACGTTCAAATGTGGCGCCAGCATTCCTCAAATCGAACGTCATGGTCAAGTAGCTGAAGGCTCCAAACAGTGTGATGAAGGCAGTCTTCAGTATGTCGGCCGGGTTCAGCTTGATCTGGTGATATCCTGAATATGCATCCAAAAAACTCAACAGCTCGCATCTGACTGTGGAGTCTATCACGTGGTCGATTCTCGACAGAGCGAACGGGTCTTTGGGGCATGCTTTGTTGAGGCTGGTGTAATCAATACACATACGCCACTGCTTCTTTTTATTCAGCACAAGGACTGGGTTGGCCAGCCATTCTGGAAAGAACACCTCCGTGATGAAGCCGGCTACTAGCAGCCGGGCTATCTCTTCTCCAACGACTCTTCTCTTCTCTTCTGATAGGCGGCGCAAGGGCTGCCTAACTGGTTTGGCATCAGGCCGGACATGTAACTTGTGCTCGGCGAAATCCGTCGGGACACCCGGCATGTCTTTGGGGGACCATGCAAAGATGTACCGATTCTCACGGAGGAAATTTACGAGCACGCCTTCATATTTGCTGTCGAGGTTTGCACCTACGACAGCGTACCTCTCTAGGTGCTCCGGGTCCAAGGGAATCTTCTTTGTCTCTTTGGCTGGCTTGAACGAGCCCTCAGTTTCCGACTCCTTGCGATCGGGCGACATCTCCAGCCGCTTGCCTGCCATCGCCATAACCCGGTCAAGGAGCTGCTTCTCAGCTGCGATCGCGAGGGAATCAGCCAACCGACTGCTCTCATCTGCGCAGGTGGATGACTTCTTGTAGTCCCCGGCTATGGTCAGAATACCCTTGGAACTCGGCATCTTCATCTTGAGGTAGGCATAGTGGGGGACCACCATAAAATTGGCCAGAGTGGGCCGGCCAAGCAGTGCGTGGTATGGGCTCTCACACCACCTCAAACCAAACTGGCTCTCGGCGAAAGTGATCCTTGTCCCCAAAGAGGACGTTCATCTGGATCTTGCCGATTGGTGAGCAGGAAAGGCCAGGAACTATGCCATGGAATACAATCCGGCTGGACTAAAGTTGCCTTTGTTTGATTCCTAACTTCTCCATGGTATCTTCGTATAGGATGTTGATGCTGCTGCTGCCATCTATCAGAACTCAGGAGAAACGAGCAGCTCGCCTCTCTGTGGCAAAGGTGGCATCCAAAACCAGGGCATAGGAGCCGGGGTTGGGCATCACTTCCGGGTGGTCGGCTCTACTCCTGCTAATTCGCTTCTCGGACCAATGCATGAACTCTGGGGTCTCTGATGCTACGGCATTCACTTCTTGCTATTGCAGCCGTCTGCTGCATCAATCATCAGCCACGCTGGTTAACACGACATAGGATCCATACTCTTCTGGGTACTCGTATTGTATGGCTCTGACTGGTCTGACCGACGGCTGCTCGGGTAGAGGAGGAGGTGGCTGCTGCCCAGTAGGTGGAGGAGGCGGAAGGCCGTTTCTCTTGGTGATCCTGGTGAGCCAATGGCACTTCCGAGTGGTGTGGTTGGACGGCTTCACACCACTGTGGAATTTGTAGCGTGCATCAAGAGTCTGCTCATATGAAAAGGCGGGCAACCAATTGGACTTGCCGCCATTCGGGTGTTTGGACTGAGGCTGCCCATTCGGCTATTGGTCCTCCACTACTGCCACCTGTCGGCTTATGGAAGCCGGCTGTATGGCTTTGCGCTTGTTGTCGCTCTATTGCTGGCGTCGGCTGGTGTCTCTAGCCGGGGTTCAGGGAGCCTGATGGGCCACTTTGCCAGAGGCGTCAACTTGGATCTCTGCCTTCATGGAGGAGTCGGCTGTGGCATATTTATCTACTATGATCAGCAGCTCGTCGAGGTTCGCCGGCTCGTCGCAGAGGAGTCGGTGCTTGAGGAGGGTGCCTTCTCGGCACCCAGCGGTGAAGTACTCGATGGCCTGCACCTCGTGCACACCCTCGCAAGAGTTGCGGAGCTCGGCCCAGCGCGTGAGGTAGTCGCGAGTCGACTCGTTGGGGCCTTGCACGCACAAGGAGGCTGGCGAGGCTTGGGTGGCCGCTTGTACGTGGTGGTGAAGTTGCGGATGAAGGCTTCGGTGAAGTCAACCCAACTGTTGATGCTACAGGGCTTCAGACTGTTCAGCCATGTCTGGGTTGTGCCCTGGAGCATGAGCGGAACATACTTTATAGCGACGTGCTTATCGCCGTTTGCTATGCTGACAGCGGTGGAGTAGTCGACCAGCCAGTCCTCCAGCTTCAGGGAGCCGGTGTATTTGGGCGTGTCTCTTGGGAGCGTGAACCCTTTGGGGAAAGGCTCGTCTCAAATGCAGGGCCGAAACATGGCGGGCCCAATTCATCTTCCTCTTCCTGTGCCAGGGACCGGTGGAGATAGTAGATCCGGTGGCGGGCGTCGTTCTCTCCGACTCCCTCTCGACGGCCAAGACGGTCGCCGAGTGTTGAGTGCTCAACAGGTGGCAGGGTGATGCACCTTGGTCATGCTCAATGGTGATGCATGTCTTGGTCATGCTCAATGGTGATGCGAGTCCGGCTGCAGCTAGCAGTCGAATCCTTGTCTCTTCTCCCGCGGTCGTCACCAGTCGGCGTCCGAGAGGTCGCGCCTTGGTCTCGGCGAGGAGGCGGATCGTCGTTTTGCCGTTGCGATGCCTCAGTGCGGTAGCCGGTTGCGTGCTGCTCAGCTGCCGCATCTGGGAGCCGCTGGATGCGCTCTGCCATCTGGCGACGTTCCTTGCCCTCAAATTTGTCTAGCTCTTCTGATGCCGCCTGGGCAGCTCGGATATTTTCTGCGGGCGTGGCGTAGACCGGGCGATCTGGCCCGAACAGGTTGGAGATGGCCACGCCGCGCTGCTGGACCGCGCCAAGGCGGCTGGCCCCCATATGAGCCGGCGTGCCGCCCACAACACGTTCCATCTCGCACCGGTAGGCTTCCGACAGACGTCTCATGCTGGCAAGCTTCTTGGCACCCTTGACGAGCTGGACGCGGCGTGCTTCCAACATCTCGGCGTCGGCGTCTTCTCGCATGGGCGCTGTCATGTCTCGCAGTGCTGCGTCGAGCGGGTTGCGAGCATCTACGCCGGAGTGCTCGCCGTGGCCGATGACAAGCACTTCTGTGATGGTGCTTCTGCCGCTCTCCGCGCGAGGGAGTGGCTCGTCGTAGACCACCATGTTACTGGGGAACGCATCAAGCGACACAGTGTCAGAGTCAACCAACATCGGGTCGGTGGAGCCTACAGACTCCAGGCCCACAGCTGGCTCGCTGGCGATGTGGAGTTGATCGAGGAGGCCCGCGAGGAGGCTCTCGGGGCCGTCAGTGCCCGTGTCGGACGTGGGCTCGCCGGAGAGGTGGACCTCTCCAATGAGATCAGCGAGGCAACTTGCCGCGCAGGCGAATTCCGCGCCATGCAGCGCGTCGGCGCAGACTCCGTCTAGCGTGCCAGGCTGGCTGCGCTCGCCAGGGAGAAAAAGGGTTCCCGTCCAGAACAGGTCTCCGTACGATGATGCACCTTGCCCCATGGTGGGCGCCAAATGTCGGGGGTTGGGTGTGACATATGCCAAGGGATGGCTTATCATGGTGGGATCGAGTAGAACGTCGCCGGTGCCCGGAAGCGGGATGAGGCGTAGACACGAACGCCGGCATACTTTACCAAGGTTCGGGGCTCTCCTAGGAGATAACATCCCTAGTCCTGCTCTGTGGGGTCTCCGCATGATCAGTAAGGCACAAGTGAATACAAGGGCGCTCCTTGAGCTGTATGCTAGAGGTAGGAGAAGGCAGGGCTAGCTCTCTCCTTCCTCTATGATCTGGTCTAGTTCTAACAGGTTGGGAACCCTTTGCATGGGTGCCCTGGTGGGTTTATATAGGCCTACCCCTAGGTGTACAATGGTAATCTGACTGGGTGTAGGGCCCAGCTATCAGTCTCTTCGGCCGTCGGCTTCTCCGCCGACTGCTGGGGCCTGCCGCTTAGGGGCCCCGGCGACTTGTTGGGTATGGGGCCGACAGGCCGTCCCCGCCGCTCTCAGGTCTTATCGGCAGCTCATCACTATTGCCGCATCTCTAATGATGCAGGCTTGGTTAGGGGGTCGTGGCTACAGCTCTGCCGCCTGGCGGGAGATTACTGTAGCCACTGCGCGTCTCGTCTGGTTAATGCCGACTCCTAGGGGCCGACCTCCCTCGGGTCCAACTAGTGGGATCGTTGCCGTCTTCCGGGCTCTCATTGCCTGGTGGGGCCTGTCGTCCTTGGGCCGACCTCCCTCGGGTCCTTGGGCTCTCATTGCTTTTTTCACCATAGATCTGTTCTAGGGTTTCGAAGTTCATCTGTGCTATTCTTCCCGGTTCTTCCTTTAATAGATGGACACTTCATGCTTGATGCATCTCTTGTCGTAGCTTACCTACCATGGTCATCACAAATCCTTATGCGCAAAGAACTAATCTAGTCTGTCAAAAATTGCTTCAGTTCTGCACCCCTTCAAGATCCAATTATTTTTGCTTTTCTGTCTTATGTTTAAATCCGAAAGTTTTATACATCATTGTGAGATCTGTTTCTATGTTCCTGTGAGATCCGTTTCTCCTCGCACCAATATAAGCGGTTTAACATTGTATAAATAGTCTATGCCATTAGCCCTCTAATAAACCGGAAGAGCATGTTACCTTCATAATTATGCTCCAGTTTAATAGTGTCTAATCAACCCTGTGCTAGCATTACCTTTCTCTCTCATTATACTAGTCTCTGGGTTGTACCATTTATCATATCAGCATGTTTCTTACTCCCTTGTCTCTTGTGTATAATCATGCGTAATTTATAAACTGGCCTTTCATTTTCAGTTTGTTCGCTTTGCAATGGCCAAACAATTCACTGCCTGCAACTGGGCTCATTCCCGGGTTACTGAGGCTCAATTGAATGAGATGGTTAGCATCGTCTCTGTGCCTAAGAAAACTGAGATCAAATGGCGAGTTCCGAGAACAGAGAATCCTCCAACCCCAAGACAAGGCGAGGTGATAATCTTTGTTGACCATATAGGCCGTGGTTTCAAACCGCCATGGTCAAAATTTTATCGAGATGTGCTTGCCAGCTTCCAACTACATCCACAAGATATTGGTCCCAACTCAGTCTCCAACTTATGCAATTTCCAAGTCTTCTGTGAAGTCTATTTAGAAGAAGAACCAACTGCAGAATTGTTCCAGGATTTCTTTCACTTAAACCGGCGCACAGAGTTTGTGAATGGCCCGAACATAGAGCTTGGTGGTGTCTCGATTCAAAAGCGGAAAGAAGTGGAATTTCCTCATGCCAAACACCATAGCCACCCAAAGGAATGGAACCAAACATGGTTCTATTGCGGAGACACTTCGCCTGAGGATGAAAATCCCCTCCCCGGCTTCCGTGATCATAGATTATCCAATACCCACCCAATGCCACAACGCCTGAGCTCTTCAGAAAGGGAAAAATACGCTCCTCAAATCGCCAAGCTCCGGTCCTTTATGGAAAATGGTTTCACAAGTGTGGATTTTGTGCGTTGTTGGATATCCTGGAGTATCTTGCCGCTAAGCCGGCGTCCCGGTTTAATGTGTGAATATATCGGTGAAGTTGACGATCCTCAACGCCAATGCAACATCCAATTATCTGAGGAAGAAGTTACTGAAGGTGTAAAGAAAATTCTGAATGAATAGGAACTGGTCTGTAGTCAAACCGGTTTGAGTCCCTTCTATACCAAGAACAAACCGCCTGCTGTAAGCATTACACCTCCTCTTCATCTCTAATATCTTTAACTTATACAAGTTGTAACCCTTCTTCTTTATATATTTATAGGGTGATGACCCTTTCTGGAAACGGAAATCCATAGAGAAAGCGGCAAAGCCAACTAGAGACAAAGTGGTCAAACCAACCCGCCCGAAGACCAAAGCCGTAAAACGGACGTCAAAGCGGAAAACGGCTGACCGGATTAATATGGAACTTGATGATGATACTGATGACCCATAAGTTGAGGTAGAACTTGACTCACTTGGCTCTCTTTTTATGCATCTTGTTAACAATGATCTTCCTCAGGAGGAGGCAGAAGCTAGTCAGGCTGATGGCGTAGAGGTAATTACCCTTTCCTCCCGTTCAGACTCTATGCCAACACAAAAAACTCGCCAAGCAATCCGGAAAGTAAGCTTTTCTCATCCTCTTTCTCACTTGGATCCAACATTTATTTTCAAGACTCAACAGCATGAAGCTCCCCGGACAACCCGGCACAATGGCCAACAGGTCACCTCTACCGGTTTACCTGATACTCTGGTTTGGAAGCTCCAGTCTGAGGTCTCTCCTACTTCTAACCATTCTTACCCCAAGGCAGGTTATTTCAGATAGCCTCTTAATCCATCCGATTCAAATTATCTGGTGACACCTCCTTCCTCTTCTGGTGAATCGACAACAACACAAGTCCCCCCTTTGAAAACTGTGGTCGGGTGAGTTATGAAAAACCTTTCCTTTCAATGCGCCCTACATCTTTTGAATAGGATGTTAATCCTTTTTTATTCTGTTTGCAGGGCTAAAGCCAGACCCAGCAAGAAAGCTCGGGTCACCAATCCGCCAGAAGACCCTGTTGCCGAAGAAGAAGAACCAAGAGGTGAACCGGAGCAGACTGGTGAACCGGAAGGCCTCCATCCTGAAACAACTTTTGATGATCCGCCCCTTGACGGCCAACATACTAACGAACCAATAGATGCTGAGCCTGCCGCCCCTGATACTGAACCGGCAGAACCAAACCGGGCTAATCCAATGAAAGACACTGAAATTCCATCATCATCCACCAAAAATCCTGAAGGCCAAGGTGATGACGTTATTATTACTTTAACAGGCCACAGCTCTCCTAGTCATCCCGTCATTTTGGCTCAGCATAGTGCCAAAGAAGAGCAAATTGCTAGGGATAAAGGTAAATGGAGCAGCGACTTATCAAACTATGCTCATCTCAACGCTGATGAGCTTCATTCCGGCTTCTTGAACCGTCTACACTCAAACCGGGATTATGAAGCCGGTTTGGTGAATTTGATAAAAGAACGATATGAGGTAAATGCTTCTCCCTTGTACATTGATTTATAGCTGAAATACTATTCCAAGTAGCCTCCAAGAGCCATTTTATGATTGTTAATCATAAACCGGGTCTTTGTAACACTTCAAGGATCCCATCATTGATCCTTGCAAAGGCGTGTCCTCAATCATAGATAAGACTCATGTTTGAAAAAAAATAGATAACATTCTGCATCATAGCCCCCAAAGGCCGGTTTAACTTGGCAAGTTAATCCGATTTTTAATCCACACCGCCGGTTTAGAACAAATGTACATTTCCCCCAAGTGTCAAGGATAATGCTTGCATTGTTCTGGAGACTTGTATAGAGGGTAGTATTTGAGAGCAAATAGGCATTAGCCTCCAAGTATGAGCTGGATAACTTGTTATATGCTTTATACTTAGTGCATAAATATGTTGTGTTGTTGAATATACCTTCAATGTTGCAGGCTGAACTGAGAAGCAAAGATGCCCAAAACTCTGACTTGCAAGAAAATGTGAAGTCCCAACAAGCCGAAGCTGCAAAAGCCAAAGAGGAGCTAATGCAGGCCCTGGCCAGAATGGAAAAAATTGAAAGAATCCTTCAACCGAGATCATGGTGAATGGGAAACCGAAAAAGCCGGTTTGACCAAAAGAGCTGTAGATGCCGAGGAAGCCCTGAAACTGGTAGTTGAAGAACTAGCCAGTTTGAAGTGCCAAATCAACGCTATGACCTCTGCTATCTTTGGTAAGTGTCTGCTTATGTATGTTGCACGAGTCAATGAATCTTAAAACTGAACAAAATGTTGATAAAATCTTTGGCAGGAACTCGGATCACTCATCTTGGTGCAGATATGCAGATGAAGCTCAAAGCGGCATATACATTGGTTGAGCAGCTATACTCTTGATCTCAGCGAGCCATTAGTACAGCGGATTATAACAAACTGGCGCCAACATTGATTAAGGAGACCCTTGAGAAGCTGGGCATGTTACCGGCGCGTATTGTCGAGTTGAAAAGAGCCGCTGCGAGAGCAGGAGCATTAACCGCCCTTATTCGAGCCAAGGCCTGGATTCCAGACCTTGAAGCGGAGGACATCATTAAAGGATATCCAGGCGTTAAAGAAGACGGTTCAAACTTTGACAATGATGATCTTCGGCGGCTGACCAAACAGATGCGGCCAGCGGCCAGCAAATTGGCTCAGGACACCGATTTGTCCCATTTTCAACCGTTTTATGATGCAGAAGGGAAAAGACAGCCGACCGATATCCATGAAGTCGAAGAACTTGTGCCTCCGATTCGTAAGCACACTTATGCCCCTGATATTAACCCTTCTGATCTTATCCATGAGGAAGCAGTGTTCCAAGCTTTAACCGGAATCGATTGGTCAACGGCTGATTTCCAGCGGCTGGGGAGGGATGAAGAAGTGCCAACACCAACTGATCTACCACTGTCAAACTGTCACGATGAAGAGTCCTGATCCGGTCGCCGGTTTATATGGCTACTGTGAAAAACAATGGCACTGTTTGAACCGCTTTGAAGCTGCATGTAATAGGATAGCTGAAACTTTGTTTATCTGCCATGCCATCAAGCATGTTTCATAACGCTTTGTGACAATCTGTGCCGCCCTTCAGGATATATTTTATGCATAGCCTATGATGACTTGCCTTCCTGGGTCCAAAAACTTTAAAGTGTCTAGCGGTTTACCGCTAAACATGTCATAATATCCAAGAAGTATATAGTACTTTAGCTGAATAATCAAGTGTTTGTACAAAAAATAATGTACAGAACATACCTCATTGATTGACCAAACGTGTATACAGCAAAGGTGTTTGACACCAACCCGATACGTTTGATAATTTCATCTTCATAATGCTGGTCTATCTATTAAACCCGACCGGTATAACTACCGGATTTTCTTTATAACATTGGTGCTTTAGTCAAACCAGACCGGGTCAATGACCACCTATTTATAATTGATCATGTGTCAACAACTGGTGGTTGGAAAGTTAGCCGGGTCAAGGATGCCAGTTTATCAAAAAATACTTATGATTATGAACAAACAAAATTCAAACAGGAAAATATGTGAGGCTATTTACGAGCTGCCAGGCTCCAAATTGAGGCTTTTCATGGGCTGCCAGGCCTCTGAGTTAAACCATTTAACAAAGCCTTTTAAGATGGGCCTCCAATTAACCAATCATCGTTTTAACTGTGACAAGTTCAGGGTCTGTAAAAGATTGACTTGTCAAACGTTCGATGGGTCATGCCAGGATTACCTAGATAGGAGTGGCTTACTTGATGAAGGCAGGTTAACCCAGGGTTTTAGGTGAATACACCAGGCTTCCAAGCCGTGGCTTGATAGCCAATTATGAGGGTCCTTTCAAACTCTTTGTTGCTTTGCAAAAAAGAGCCCCCAAGTAACTTTGTTAGCGATGCTCAGCGTGTGCCTATGTTTGAGTTTGTACTGTGTACAATACTCTCTTTGGCTCCACAATTTTTTCCTTGTGTGGCTGAAATGCCTATCAAGAGGTGTAGCTGTGGTTCAAACATGACCAAGCCCCCTAGTGATTTTATTTATCTTTATGCAGTTGCTAAAGCCAGTTTAACAAAGACTCCGCTTTGACCGTTAACTTGTAAAAGCACACGTATGATATAAGAAAGAACAGATACCCCACTTATAACGGAGGCTCCGATTTATTATATGGTATATACACTGTCATAAATATGTACAGGTGAAGAGCCTATGGCTTCAAGTATAGTAAAGCCGAAGGAGAGCTATGTTCCATGGCCGCTTTGTCTCCTCCTCCGATTGACGTGAGTCTTCATGCTCTCGAACATCAATGATGTAGTAGGATCCGTTGTGCAGATTTTTGCTGACCACAAAGGGTCCTTCCCAAGGGGGGATAACTTGTGCATATCAGTCTGATCCTGGATGAGCCAGAGCACCAAATCACTTTCTTGAAAGGTTCTAGTTTTAACCCGGCGGCTGTGATAACGTCGAAGATCTTGTTGATAAATCGGCGAACGTGCTGCTGCAAGATCCCGCTCTTCATCCAACAGGTCCAGAGAATCCTGACGTGCCTTCTCATTATCAGCTTCAACCTAAGCTGCCACACGTGGTGAATCGTGATGGATGTCACTAGGAAGAACGGCCTCCGCTCCATAAACCATGAAGAAGGGCGTGTAACCCGTAGACCTATGGGTGTGGTGGTGATGCTCCATAACATAGAAGGTAGATCCTCGACCCAACAACCCGGCGTCCGCTTTAAGGGAACCACAAGCCTTGGTTTGATACCCCGTAGAATTTCTTGATTTGCCCTTTCCGCTTGACCATTAGATTGTGGGTGATCCACTGATGCTAAATCAAGCCGGATGTGCTCACGTTGACAAAATTCTTCCATCTCTCCTTTTGATAAGTTAGTACCATTATCTGTTATAATGCTATGTGGAAAGCCAAACCGGAATATCACCTTTTTGATGAATTGAACCGCCGTGGCTGCATCACACTTGTTGACTGGCTCTGCCTCTACCCATTTAGTGAATTTATCAACTGCTACTAACAGATGGGTCTTCTTGTCCTTGGAGCGTTTGAAGGGTCCAACCATATCCAGCCCCCAAGTTGCAAACGGCCACGTAATTGGAATCATCCACAACTCTTGAGCCGGAACATGCGCACGGCGGGCAAACTTTTGACATCCATCACATCTTTTGACTAAATCCTCCGCATCAGCATGCGCCATCAACCAGTAAAAACCATGGAGAAAAGCTTTGGCAACCAACGACTTTGAACCGACGTGGTGATCGCAATCCCCTTCATGAATTTCTCGCAAAATCTCACAACCTTCTTGAGGAGAAACACATCGCTGAATTGCTCCTGAAACACTGTAACGATGTAACTCCCCGTTGAGTATGGTCATGGACTTGGACCGCCGGACTATCTGTCGAGCCAATGTTTCCTCAGCTGGTAACTCGCCCCGGTTCATGTAATCCAGATATGGGATCGTCCAACCCGGTATGGCATGCAGAGTGCCACCAACTATGCCTCCGGATTAGGAATAGCCAAATCTTCTTCGGTTGGTATTTTGACTGACGGATTGTGCAATACATCAAGAAAGACATTGGGCGGAACCGGTTTACATTGGGAACCAAGACGACTTAAAGCGTCCACCGCTTCATTCTTCCACCGGTCTATATGGTCCACCTGATAACCTTTAAAGTGACTAGCCACTGCGTCCACCTCTCGCCGATATGCAGCCATGAGTGGGTCCTTAGAATTCCAAGTGCCAGACACTTGCTGAGCCACTAGATCTGAATTGCCGTAGCACTTAACCCGGCTCAAATTCACCTCTTTAGCCATCCGAAGACTGTGGAGTAAAGACTCATATTCAGCTGCATTGTTAGTACAAGGGAACATTAAACGGAGGACATAACAAAACATGTCACCTCGTGGGGAAGTTAATACGACTCTAGCCCCCGAACCCTCTAACTGTCTGGACCCATCAAAATCAATAGTCCAATATGTATTATCTGGTTTCTCCTCAGGTGCCTGTAACTCCGTCCAATCGTTGATGAAATCTATGAGTGCCTGGGACTTGATCGCCGTGCGTGGTATATATTTGAGCTCGTGAGGTCCAAGCTCAATGGCCCACTGGGCAATACGGCCAGTTGCCTCTCTATTTTAAATGATGTCGCCCAGAGGAGCTGAACTGACCACTGTGATAGGATGGCCCTAAAAATAGTGTTTGAGCTTCCGGCTTGCCATAAACACCCCATACACCAGTTTTTGCCAATGTGGATACCTCTACTTTGACTCAATTAGCACCTCACTGATATAATAAACCGGCCGTTGAACCGGATACTCTTTGCCAAGCTCCTTGCGCTCTACCACAATGGCTACGCTGACGGCCCGGGCATTAGCAGCCACATATAATAATAATGGCTCCTTCTCGATCGGTGCTGCCAGCACGGGCGGTTCCACTAGCTGCCTCTTCGGATCTTCAAACGCCTTATCAGCTGCCTCACTCCAGACAAAGTTATCTGTTTTCTTGAGCATTTGATATAAGGGGATGGCCTTCACTCCAAGGCGGCTGATAAACCGGCTCAAGGCTATAATCCGGCTGGCTAGACGTTGCACATCGTTAATACACGCCGGTTTAGCCAAGGACGTAATTCCTGCAATCTTTTGCAGATTAGCCTCAATGCCTCTGTTTGAAACCAGAAAGCCTAAGAGCTTGCCTGCCGGGACACCGAAAACACACTTCTCTGGATTGAGCATCATCTTGTAAACCCGGATATTGTCAAAGGTTTCCCATAGATCATCTATCAATGTCCCCTCCTTTCTGGATTTGACCACAATATCATCCACATACGCATGAACATTGCGCCCAATTTGCTTATGAAGGCAATTCTGAACACATCGCTGGTAAGTTGCCTGGGCACTCTTGAGTCCAAAGGGCATGGAAACATATCAGAAGGCTCCAAAGGGTGTTATAAAGGTTGTCTTCTCCTGGTCCTTAACTGCCGTTTTGATCTGATGATAACCAGAGTAAGCATCCAAAAAACAGAAAAGGTCACAACCCGCCGTAGCATCAATTATCCGATCAATGCGAGGGAGAGCAAAGGGGTCTGCAGGGCAACCCTTGTTTAAATCTGTGTAGTCCACACACATGCGCCAAGTGCCGTTTTTCTTAAGAACCAGCACCGGATTGGCTAACCACTCTGGATGAAAAACTTCAACAATAAACCCAGCAGCCAACAAACGGGCTACCTATTCACCTATAGACTTGCGTCTTTCCTACCAGGCACCACACCATGAAATACCATATTCGATGGTTTAAGATCCTTATCCGTCAACCCCATATGGCGGAATGTATCATAATACAAAATATTGATACTACTTCCCCCATCCATGAGCACTTTAGTGAACTTGTATCCCCCAACTTGAGGGGCTACCACCAAGGCCAAATGACCTGGATTATCAACCCGGGGCGGGTGATCCTCTCTACTCCACAAAAAAGGTTGCTCCGACCAGCGTAAATACTGAGGTACTGCCGGCTCAACAGAGTTGACTGCCCTTTTGTGAAGCTTCTGATCACGTTTGCACAAACTAGTAGTGAAGACATGATATTGCCCGCTGTTCAGCTGTTTGGGACTGCTCGATAACCCGACTGCTGCTACTGCTGACTCCCCTGATGGTTGTAACCTCCCTCGTTGCCTTGGTATCCTTGATTGACGTGTCCGGTTTGATTGCCTGGAAACCCTGAACCGGAACCACCACCTCCATAACCCGGCCCATGGAAACCTCCTCCTAAACCACCTGGCGGGCCGCTGTCATATTGGAACATATTGGAATTCTTGAAATCTCGCATGATATAACAATCTTTCCAGAGATGTGATGCCGGTTTCTCCTTCGATCCATGCTTTGGACAGGGCTGATTTAACAAACGCTCCAAATTGTTGCCTGAACCTCCACCCCTCTGGGGCTGGTTGCCTTTACGGCGCTGGCAATTCTCCTGCGCGTTGGTATTTGTGAAAAAGTCCAAACCACTGTCGACCTTATGCTTACCAGTGTTTCCATGGCCTGCCGGATTATGTTGTTGGCCTTTGGCATTGCCGTTCTTCTTACCCTTCTCCGGTTTGTCCTCCTATGAATCCGGATCCTTGGTATTATCTGAATCGGCATATTTAACCAAAGCAGCCATGAGTGTTGACATGTCGTTGTAGTGACGTTTGAGCCTTCCCAACTTCTGATTCAACGGTTTGAAACAACAATTGCCCTCTAACGTTAACACTGCGGTGTCTGCATTGATACGATCTGATGAATGCAAAATCGCCGAGACCCGTTTGACCCAATGGGTCGTGGACTCCCCTTCCTCTTGGACACAAGCGGCCAGATCTACAATTGGCATTGGCTGCTTACATGTATCCTTGAAGTTCTGGATAAACAGGTGCTTCAGTTCGGCCCATGATCCAATAGAGTTGGTCGGCAAGCTCTTCAACCAAGTGCGAGTTGTTCCTTCCAACATCATGGTGAAATATTTAGCACACACCGCCTCATCCACATCTAACATCTCCATTGCCATCTCATAGCTCTCTACCCACGCCTCTGGCTGCAAATCGGCAGTGTAATTTGGTACCTTACGAGGTCCCTTGAAATCCTTGGGTAGTTGCACATTACGCAAAGCGGGAGTTAAACATGGTACCCCTAAGGAACTGAACATCGCCCCTGGCTCCATGGAGGCGGTGGGGTGAACCAGAGTGTGCTGTCGTGCTCCGTGTCGAGCTGTCAACTCGGCCCCTCGATGTGCGCGGCCATGGTCCACAGCATCTTACGCATTAGCACCTCCCCCAGCCGGGTTGTTCCCTCATGGCGAATTTCAGTGACGTGCACTACTGGACACGGCCGGTTCGTCCTCCACGTGTCTGCTATAACTCCGGCTTGGACGGGGAGTGGAATGAATCCCCTCACGGCTGTGTGAATATGCTTGCTGTTGATTTAGTGCTGTCTGAAGGAGATCCCTGGCCTGACGTGCTTCCACTGCAACTGGTGACTCGTCGTCGGTTGGGAGGGCCGCCAGGCGTGAAGAGGCGGCCACAATGTTGTCCAACGGGTTGGAATAATGCCTGGGCGGCGTTGATGGTACAACATTGTTCTAGCGAGGCAGGTCCGTCATGCGCGGCTGAACCGGCGCTACTGCTCCCGGCGCCCCTGCCCGATTTAGCATGGGTTGGTTACCAGCTCCTGCACCTGGCGTGTTGAAAAGATTCTGCGGCTCATAAACTGACGGGAGATGTGATCGGTACCTTCTTCTCATGACTTCCTCTGAGGCATTCTGATCCAGTCTAATCCGGTAAGCCTGTGCTTCCAACTCGGCCCGCTCCATAGCCATCCTGGCGTTTTCTGCTGCCAGGTCCGCTTTAGCCTGGGCTATCTAATCTTTCAATTTTACAATCTCCGGATCGTGCTGATCCCTGGCTGCTGTTTTTACCTCCGCGGACATCAATGTTGCCAGAGCGTCGAACAAATCAGACAAGACTTGGGCCGGAGGTGGCGCCGAGATTCCTGCCCCTGCTGGTGTGGCCGTCGTTGAACCGGAGAGCATTGCTACGGTGGTAGATGAATGAGGCGCCGATTGTGTGCCGGCCATGAAGATGGCGGCCTGGTTTGGCAGACCGGGGGAATCCGGAATACTGTTGCCCTCGGATCCTCCCTCAATCCAGCCATCCTGCAACTGGTAAAGCGATTCGATTTCTCCAGAAGACTCGTCATCAGAGCAGACTATGGTTTCTCCATCGGACACCGGTCCGTCCTTGTACCCCGATCCATGGACGACACCTACGAAAACATGCCTTGCCTCGGGATGAACCAGCGAAGAACTTGCACACCGAGCCGTTTTGATGATGTCGGTGCAGATGTCCGGCTCGAGGGCTGGTTCACCAATCTTGCCAGTGAAGACATGAATCCCACCAAAGGGGACCCGGTACCCGTATTCAATTGAATCGGACTCGGGACCCCATCATGCGTTATCGATGTAGAGCTTTCCGCGGTGACTCTTTGTCATCCAGCCCACAGCGTATCCCTTGAGTCCAACGAAGCTACCCTTCAAGAACTCAAAACCATCATGCGATAGCCCCACGGTTGGCGCCAACTGTCGTGGGTTTGTCACGGCAGATGTCCTCGTGAAAGGACTTAGTCGTGGAGCCATCGCAACGGGTTAGCTTAAAGGGGTTAAACCGGACAAGGGGACACGGGAGTTTATACTATTTCGGCCCTTTCAATGAAGGTAAAAGCCTACGTCTAGTTGTGATTGGTATTGCTAGGGTTTCGAAGGCCAGGGAGCGAATCCGCTTTGTTTGGCTCTCGAGTTGTTGTTGTCTGTCTCTAAACCGCGGCCGGGTCGTCCCTTTATATACATAGGTTGATGCCTGCCGGGCTACAGAGTCCTGAAGCCGGATTATAAATGTATCCGGTTTGGCCTCTCTCTTTCTATCTTATTATACAAGTTACATGACTAGGCCGGTTTACATTTACAGACTGTAACCCGCCTTTGGGCCCTCCGTAAAGCGCCAGCATCTTTACATCTTCATGGGCTTCTAATCTTCAAAGATTCAACCCGGCTGCATAAGGTCGGTTTACCTCCAGTAGTAATATCCCCAACAGAAGTGCCAGGTTAGCTTGCATTGTTGCTGCTACGGGCTAGCCAACTATCTTCGCTTGCGCAAAAGCGGGTCATATATGCCATGAGGGCTGCCATGGACTTCGGATTTTCTTGGCCAAGGTGCCGGGTGAGGCATTCGTCGTGAATGTTGTGCTTAAAGGCCGCAAGGGCTTCGGCATCCGGACAGTAAAAGATCTGGTTGAACTAGTCCAGAATTTCCTGGCCGAATCTCCGCGCAGTTGAACTATGTGACTTAAGTCATCGGCGTCCGAAGGTCGGACGTATGTACCATGGAAGTTGTCACGGAAGGCGTCTTCCAGGTCCTCCTAGCTTCAAATGGAATTTTCTGGCAGGCTGTTTAACCAGTGCCGAGCCGGTCCCTTTAGCTTTAGCGGGAGGTATTTCATGGCATGAAGATCATCACCCGGGCCATATGAATATGGAGGACATAGTCCTCAATCCATACTGCGGGATCCGTTGTTCCATCGTATGATTCGATATTCACGAGTTTAAACCCTTCTAGGAATTCATGTTCCATTACTTCATCACTGAAGTAGAGGGGGTGCGCGGCACCTCTATAGCGGGCCACGTCGCGACGTAGCTCGGATGGAGTCCGTGTGCGGTTTTCGGCCCGGGCGTGGCTATGGTTATCGTGCATGGTGAAATAGCCGACCTTGCGCGTTGGAGCATGTCGCGCCCCTGCGATCCGTAGATTGTTCTGGTCTGGCCCACTTTATTTTCCAAATTGTACCATAGGTTGTAAGTATATATCTAAGATGTTGTGTCTCTACCTTTACAGCGAGGTAGTACGGGCTGGTATTCGGCTTGAGCTGCCATTTTTTCATGGCCACATGGTGGTCGGTCGGCTGCGTTACGCGCCGATGGTACGGGCGCCATCGCCTCATCCTCGAAATGCCGTAGCAGTTTACACTTCGGGTAGCTCTTGGTTGGGCGCTCGAGGCCGTATTCCTCAGCTGCCAAGATGTTAGTCCACCTGTCATTGAGTAGATATTGGTCAGCTTGAAGCTGCTGCTGCTTCTGTTTCAGGCTCCTTGAAGTGGCTATTAGCCGGCGCCTAAAGCGTTCCTGCTCAAGGGGTTCCTCAGGCACAATAAAGACTTCAGACACGATAAAGACTATGCTCCGAGTATTCGTTTATAAACTAGTCATCAGGGCTAATTTCCCCATCTTCCCGGTCATCCTGTTCGGAGGTTGGCTCGACGGGGTCTTCTTGGTTTTCCACGTCATCTGGAGTGTTGTTCTCTCCAGTGCCACTATTGATGTCTTTTCCACGGCGTGATTTAGAGCGGCGCCGCTGATGTCGGCGCTTTGGTTGAGTCTTAGGAGGTATATCCTCTACTGGAGTTTTCTCGTTAGCGCCATTAATCTCTTTGGGTGTATCCACCATATACACGTCATACGAAGAGGTGGCCATCCATTGTTCGATAAATGGTGTGTTTTGGGCCTTCTCCGGCATCGTCGTCTATATCGTCGATGTCTTCGGAGCCATAATGGAGCATTTAGATTAAGTCCTCGACAATGGCTATGAAGTCGATGGTCGGTGGGACTTAAAATTCCCTTCTCTCAGCCCTTAATCCTGGCTGGGCGTAGTTCGGACATTGCTCCTCTATAATGACGAGGGATCACATTAAGGCTAGAGCCTCGCTTAAAGGCGAGGTTCAGTCAGGGAGAAGGGAGTTTGTGGAGTACAGTGAGGGGAAACTCCTTGGCCTAGCTCACACGATGCTGACTCCGAGGGCTCGGCGTTAGTGTTTGCAGAAG
This sequence comes from Triticum aestivum, assembly GCF_018294505.1. Classification (NCBI taxonomy): domain Eukaryota; kingdom Viridiplantae; phylum Streptophyta; class Magnoliopsida; order Poales; family Poaceae; genus Triticum; species Triticum aestivum. The sequence continues at coordinate 257,634,704 of NC_057797.1, forward strand.
AGTTCGGCTACATAATGATTGCTGGTGATACTGCTTCCTCCTCCTCTCCCATACTAGGCTTAATAGCCGCAGAGAGTCTGACGGACACGGTAATCTCATTTTCGGACCTGGAGACGCGCTCCGGATTTAAGGCCAGAGCTAAGGTTGTGGTTGTGAATCCTTGGAAGATCAAATCTCCTCGGATATCAGCGACGTAATCCATATTTCCAAAACTAATCTGGTGACCTGGGGCGTAGCTGTCGATCTCCTCTAGATGGCCAATCAAGTTGGCCCGTAGTGCGAAGCCACCAAACACGAAGATCTGGCCAAGGAAAAAGACCTCCCTTAGGGCAGCATTGTTGTAGATGATTGATGGGGCCAACGAACCTACTGGCGACGACACATCAGAACTCTCAATGAAAGCACCAATGTCGGTGTCAAAACTGGCAAATCTCGGGTAGGGGGTCCCAAACTGTGCGTCTAAGGTTGATGGTAACAGTAAACAAGGGACACAATGTTTTACCCAGGTTTGGGCCCTCTTGATGGAGGTAATACCCTACGTCCTGCTTGATTGACTTTGATGAGTATAGGGGTTACAAGAGTTGATCTACCATGAGATCGTAATGGCTAAAACCTAATTGTCTAGCCTATGTGATTATGATCGCCTCTACAGACTAAACCCTCCAGTTTATATAGATACCGGAGGGGGCTTGGGTTGTACGGAGTTGGTTTACAAAGAAAGGAATATTCACATCCGCACGCTAAGCAGTCCTTCCATGCCAAGGAGAGTCCCATCCGGACACGGGAGGAAGTATTCCGTCTTGTATCTCCATGACCCATTAGTCCGGCCCACGTCACATAGCCCGGACGCTCGAGGACCCCTTAATCCAGGACTCCCTCAGTGGGGATGTAGTTCCTCTCCCATAATAATTGCAGGTAGGAGCAGCAAGCACATGGATATTATACTCATTAGAATCATCATGTGCAACGGTAAAAGGCAACCCATCAATGTAATCCTTAATATGTGCAAATTTCTGTGATAGTGTGGTTTGGAGAATTCAAAAATATAATAGGATTATCATGTGTGGGTGCAATAACAACAATTTGTTTCCTAACATAAGGAACTATAGAAAGTTTATATCCATAAGCATAATTCATATTGGCATCATGGCCACAAGCATAGCAAGCATCAAGTTCATCAAAAAGGGATATTTCAAACGAATAAACGGAATCATAGCAATGATCATGTCATTCATCCTTTGGTAAGAATGAAGGGAAATTAAACAATGTATGAGTTGAAGATTTACTCTCATTAGAAGGTGGGCACGGGTGATCAATCCGTTCTTCCTCCATTTGTTCTTCGCTCTCCTCATCATCTTTTTCATCCAATGAGCTTGCAGTTTCATCAATTTGTTCTTCCATAGACTCCTGCAAAATATTAGGCTTTTCATGGACAGCAGAGTTATTCTCAATAAATACATCAATATCATAATTGTATTTATAATTATCATAGCCATATTTAAGGATAGCAAGATTTTTAGGTCTATAAACTGAATCATCAAAATCTTCAAACTTTTGAAACAAAGAATCAATTTCAAATGCACCCTCAAAAGAAACAAATTGTTCTATTCGTTCCACATCATAGTAATCATATACACCATTAGCATAAGAAGCCTACGTTTCATTATCATTAAATTCACATGAATAGGGAAGATGTGGAGCATTCATCCTAGAGCAACAAGTATAATCATATCTCTGGCATAAATTCCTAGCATACCAATGCAACATATGTATTTGTTCCAATAACAATTTCCCTTTATGAGTCAAGAGTTAATCCCTAAAGTATCCACGTTGATCCAGTGTTACTCCCATTATATAGTTACATGGGGTTTTCTCAGGTTTATCAAAGTAGTGCATAATATCTTTTATATAACGAGCATCGAGGGATTTTGGAGGTTCCCCATCTCCATGACTAGCAAGTACCACTATTTTTTGGTGTTTCGTGTTCCATATTCATAACTAAAGATAGAGAACAACTTAGAATAGGAAATAAAAACTACTTAGTGATAAATCAAACAAGTACACACGAGAATATTCACCCCAAGCTATTGCTCCCCGGCAATGGTGCCAGAAAAAGGTCTTGATAACCCACAAGTATAGGGGATCGTTTGTTTCCTTCTTGAATAAATAAGAGTGTCGAACACAATGAGGAGCTAAAGGCAGAAGAAATATTCCCTCAAGATCTATCGACCACCGATACAACTCTATGCATGATGTTTGCTTTACCTAGAACAAGTATGAAACTATTTTTAAACAAAAAACTACGAGTACTTTGCAAGAATAAAAATGCGAGTAAATTGCAAGGTAACAAAAGTGTATAGCTTTTGTCAACAAGAAAGTCATTTGTCCCTAGGCAATCGATAACAAGTTCAGGTAATCATTCTTGCAATTTTATATGAGGGAGAGGCATGAGATAACATATTTTCTCTACTTGGATCATATGCACTTATGGTGGGAACTCTAGCAAGCATCTGCAACTACTAAAGATCATTAAGGTCGCGCAAACCCAACCATAGCATTAAGTATGAAGTCCTCTTTATCCCATAATCCATAGTCCACCTACTCGGGTTAAGCTTCTGTCACTCTCGCAACCCACCATAAGCAAACCATGAACATATTGCAACACCCTACAGCGGGGGCCCCTCATGTTTGCCCGAGAATGGTGGGCACCATAGGACAACACCATAAATAAAATATACAATCATACCAACCAAGATCACGATTAACCCAGAGGACAAAACGGATCTACTCAAACATCATAGCAAAATCATAGATCATTGGGAAATAATATATGGAGTTGAGCACCATGTTTAAGTAGAGATTACAGCAAGGAGAAGAGGTGTTACACTGCTGCATAGAGGGGAAGGAGTTGGTGTTGACGGTAGCAAGATTGTTGATGTAGATCGTCGTCTCGATTGTTGCCCTGACGGCACTCCGACGCCACCGGGGGCAAGGGGGAGAGAGCCCCCCTACTTCTTATTCTTCCTTGGTCTCCCCCTAGATGGGGAGGAGAATCTCCCTCTGGTCCATGGCCTCCATGGTGGCGGAGGGGCGGGAGCCCCTCTGAGATTCGATCTCCCTCTCTGTTCTCTTCTGTTTTGTGTTCCTCTGATGTGTCCGAAAACCGTTTCTTATATTCCGGGAGATCCGTAAGTCCGATTGCGCTTAGATTTTAAAATGATTTTTTCTGGATATATGCTTCACTGCGCCTGAAGTAGATCCCCAACCAACGTTGAAGGAGGGCACAACCCACCACCATCCGCTAGGGGCCTCTGGCGCACCCTAGTGTCTTGTGGGCTATGTGGGCCTCCGTCTGCGGTGATTCCAACTCCCAAAAGTCACATATATTCCAAAATAATTATCCATAAAACATTATTGCATTTGGACTTCATTTGATATGGATTTTCTGCGATACAAAAAACATACAAAAAACAGGAACTGGCACTCGGCATTGGATCAATAGGATAGTCCAATAAATCATATAAAAAGTTGCCAAAAATTTGTGAAAGTTGTATAATATTGGCATGAAAAAATCAAAAATTATAGATACGATGGAGATGTATCATACCTGCAGTCCCCAGGTAGAATCACGATCTTTGAATCAAAAGGACTTTGGCTCAGGTCGAAGTCCTCCCCTATCCTCGTCTTCCCAACGTCTTTTTACCACACGAGCTTGTTGTGGGAGGCAATGTTGGTGAAGCTCTCTGGATGATGGAGGTCATCCTAAGAGAATGCCTTGGCCTTCTTGTAAGGGGTAGTATAGGCCATGGCATAGAGGTCATACAACGGTGCACGTCCTCCTTGATGTGTTTTGCCTAAAAGAGAGGAACAACATATTAGTTAAGGGCTCAAGCTAGCATGAAGAATGAAATTGCACGAATCATTAAGGGCTCAAACCACATACCTAGTGATCCCCGTACTCAAACAGGTTGGAGCTCCCTTGATGGTGTGGCACACCTTGCATTTGGGCACACTTACCCCTGGCCTTGTTGTGGACGGCTAGCCATTGGGGAGAGCACCACTCATCCAACAACGCCTCCCAACAGTCCATTCTATCTGCACACCATCTCCGGGGCACCTAAGTTAGGAAAAGAGAAATTTTAGTGCTACGCTTACGAATGAAATAAAGGAAACTAAGTACAAGGCCTTAAGAATATGTAATTATCTTCATGTACTTATCCTTACATAGATACTTGGCACGTCACTTCTTCTTGGCCCTCCTAATGTTAGTCGAGGTGTAGTAGTCTCAAACAGCTTGCACCCTAGCCTCGTGCCGTAAGTTCTGAAATAGGTGCTTGCACTCGGCTTCGAGAACCATAGCCGCTTCCGCCTCTTGTTCCTCAAGACACCTATAGAAGGTCTGCAATCGAACAAGACAACACTTTAAGGATAAATTACCCAAAATCGCTGCCTCATAGTGTCGGCCACTGTCTCGCACAAGACATCGTCCACCCTCTCCTGCGGCGGGGCCGGGGCAGCCACGTACAGCTCCTAGCTCAGTGCTAGCTAGGGAACCTGACCCTCATCGGGCAACATGACCCACCCAGGGAAGTGGCGCTGGCAAAGCACACTAAGGAACTTGTTGGGCCTGCGGACACCATTGCCGTATTTCCAACCCCTGCAGTATGACAAGGCCAACACATTAGATGTTAATTGGAAGAAACATGAAGGACAAAGGTTAAAAAGAGTAAATGCACTTACTTCTCCCCGTTAGGCTCAATCAACCACATCTGGTCGCGGGTTGCCGGCATGGCCGGGAGCTTCATACCACCATGCTCGTAGACCTTCTTGCCCCCCTCAACCATCTTGCCCTTGCTATAACTATTGTCAGAAAAGGTGTCCTCGCCATCAGCATGGCCACTAGTCTTCGGAGTCATGTGGGACAAAGCCTCTGGGACAGGAGTCTCATGGGATGAAGACTCTAGGGCCCGAGTCTCGTGGGACGAAGGCTCGGCAACCCAAGGCTCGTCGGCCTGAGGCTCATGGACCGGAGTCCGAGACGGGTCCAAGTCTGACGGGTCCACCTGAGATGGAGCACTCTGGTGGTCCAGAGAATCAGCTGGGGGTGGCGGCGAGGAAGGCACAGCAGCCATCCTACCTCTGTCGCCTCCATGTCCGCCTCTAGCAGCCCTCTTGGGCTTCCCTCGACCTCTCCCGGACGAAGAAGAGGTGCCCGCCGGTGTCGTCATGTTATCTACCAGCGCTCTCCGAAGGTGTTGGGGTGGAATAATAGCACCCCGTCCAACACGCACTGAGGAAGGAGGCTTGGAGCGCTCTCGACCCACGCTCACCATCTATCAATACCTGCAATGACAAAGAGTAAAAGAAGTTAGTACAACATAAATATAATAAAATATTTAAGTGTGTACCATCATCATGAACATAGTAAAAAATTTAAGTGTGTCGGGGACGGGGGTGCAGTGTCGGGGTCGGGGTGCTGTTTCGGGATCGCGATGTCAGGGTGCCGAGGAGGGGTCGGGGTTTCGAGGCAGGGTCGGGGTGTTGTGTCGGGGTAAGGGGGTCCTGACGGCGACCCTCGACCCCTTCTCCCCTCAACCCTCGACCCCTCGACACCTTGATACCTCGATCCTTGACTCCTTTTCCCGTCGATCCTCGACCCCTTTTCCCCTCGATCCTCGACACCTTGACCCTCGACCGCTAGACCCTCGACTCCTTTTCCCCCCGATCCTTGACCCCTCAACACCTCGACCCTTGACCCCTAGAACCTCGACTCCTTTTCCCCTTGATCCTTGAGACCTCAACCACTCGGCATGCCTCTTTTCCCTCGGCGACCTTCTTTTCTACTTTTCCTACTTCTTTTTTTCATCTTCTACTTCTACTTATTTTTTTCATCTCGACTTCTACTTCTTTTTCTTCTTCTTCCATCTTTTATTTCTTCCTCTTGTCTTTTTCTTCTTCTTCATTTTCCTTATTAAAATGGGTTGCATTTGGAATGTGGCTGGATAATGATAGTGGCTAGGTCGATCACCACTCCTGCCCCACTATAGCTACAGTCAGTGTCATTATCCCTTCAAAAGGAGGAAAAGCAAGCATTGCCCTCAATCGAAAAGCAAATAGTTGGCTTATTCCCTCGCTCGAGACAAGTTATGAGAATAAGGCAGATTATCTGGAATGGTGATTGACGAAGCACATGAAAATGGCGATGTCCCAACTAAACCAAACCACACTAAAGAGGCGTTATGACCGACTTATTATATCCCTTAAATCTCGAGCGGCAGCGCCAGCTACACTTGGTTTAGTTGCAACAACTGTGGAAATAACCTTCTCCCAGCGACAATAGACTTTAGTTCTTATTTTCCTATTTTTCTGTTTTCTTTTTTCTTCTTCTTCTTTATTCTATGTTTTGTCCTCCTAGTCCTTTTAGGTCTTCTTTCTTTCTTTTCTTTTCTTGTTATTGGGCTTACCTAACTAAGTAATTAACCTAAAAAACTAACTAATTAACCTATGTATAGTAGGATAAAACAAGTAACTAATTAACCCAACAAACTAACTAACCTAAATCAAAAAACAGTAACAAAAAAAGATAGAAAAAAGAAGCCTCACCAGGGGCGGAGCAGTGCCGGGTGGAGGGGGGCGGAGCAACTGGTGGCGGGGCACCGGGGCGGCGGGCGGCCTGAGGGGAGGGGCGGCGGGGGGTCGGGGCGTCGGGGGCGCGTAGCAGAGCGCCGGGGTGGCGGGCGGCCTGAGCGGCGGGGCGCCGGGGGGTCGGGGGCGTTAGGGGCGCGGGGCGGTGGGGGGTCGGGGGCGTCGGGGTGGTGGTGCTTGGGGGCGGCGGGGTTGGTTGGGGTCAGGGGCGGTAGGGGTCGGCGACAGGGCCGGCAGGCATAGGGGCGGCGCGGGTGAGGTGAGGGAGAGAGAGGGGTGGCGCGCGGGGCCGACCATTTTTTAGTTATGTTCAATTTCTTGCCATCTACTAGCACACGCCAAAGAGCATAGCTAGTGGGGTGGTGCCGGGGGAAATGACTATTAGGTTGGCTATTCTCTTTGTCATCTGCTCGCGGACGATAAAGACACTTTGTCGTGTGCTTGTGGATGGCAAAAAAACTGGCCGGTAGGTGGTTGTTGTTACTGGGCCACCCTCCCTCTTTGCCATCTGCTAGCACACGACAAAGCTTCCATGTCATCTGCTAGCAGACTAGAAAGAACTAGCTGACAACAAACATTGTCTTTGTCGTTAGCTCTTTCTTTGATGTCAACTTTTTCTAAGATGATGGCAAAGACCTTCTTTGGCGCCAGCTAGGAAACGACAAAGAGCTGGTTGACGACAAAGATCCACATTCCATTAGTGTGAGTATCGGTTACAAGGGAGTGGACTTACTTGACCTAGCTATCGATTGATTGTAACCTGAGTTTCCCCGCTGCCTTTTCACTTTGGATAGACTGGTGTGCCACCTTTTCAAGACATATCTCGTATTTTTGAACTTTGCAAAAATGGTACCATCAGAATTATTTTTCTTAGTGTGCACATTCCAGGTAGAGGAGACACACTTGATCATGAATTATTATTGTTGATAATTATCTATAAGATATGAGTTGGGAGGCGAAACATTAAGCCCCTATCTTTCTCTATGTTTTATGGATGCCATTTGTTCTAAAATATGGCTTGGGTACTAGCAATCATAGAAGACCATGTGATAATTGAGTATATGACGCTCTTACATGGACTTTGTTGAATAAGTTGAATTGCAACTGCTTGGTGACTGAGAACATAGGTTGTTAAGTTTCAAGAGAAGGCATTGTTTGAACCGTAACATGTGAATTGATTTCTACTTTATCATGATGAGTTTTATGAGAAAGAGTTGTTGTTATGATGCTAGGAAAAGTGATTGAAATTATCGTTGATCCAACTTATGCACTATGCTAGCATTCACAATTCATAAATTACTTCTTTTATCATTTACCTACTCGAGGACGAGAATGAATTAAGCTTGTCGGATGATACACCTCCAACGTATCTATAATTTATGAAGTATTCATGCCATGTTTACACCGATTTTATATGGTTTTGGTATGATTTGAATGGAACTAACCGGACTGACGTTGTTTCCAGCAGAACTACCGTGGTGTTGTTTTTTGTGCAGAAATAAAAGTTCTTGAAATTGGACGAAATTTTTTGACGATTTTTCTGGAAGAAAAGAAAAATAATGGAGCAAAGAACCACTAGAGGGGGCCCCTATTGGCCACAAGGCACTAGGGCGCGCCACCCGCCTAGCGCGTCCTGGTGGGTAGTTGGCCCCTTGAAGCCCATCTTCGCATGAAACTGACACCAAAAAATCCTATATATTCAGAAACCTCCGAAAGTTAACCTAGATCAGAAGTTTCACCACCGCAAGCCTTTGTAGCCACAAAAACCCAATCTAGACCCTGTTTCGGCACTCTGCCCGAGGGGGAAATCCTCACCAAAGGACATCTTCACCATCCCAACGGCCACCATGATGAGGAGGGAGTAGTTGACCCTCGAGGCTGAGGGTTTGTACAAATAGCTATGTGTTTAATCTCTCTCCCTATCTCGTGTTCTTGAGTTGTCACGATCTTGATGTATCGTGAGCTTTGTGAATATAGTTGGATCTTATGGTGTTTCTCCCTCTCTATCTTGTTGTGATGAATTGAGTTTTCCCTTTGAGATTTCGTTTTATCGGATTAAATACTTTTATGGATTTGAGAGCACTTGATGTATGTCTCTTGTTATGAATACTCGTGGTAACAGTGGGGTATCATATTGATTCACTTGATATATGTTTTGGCACTCAACTCGCGGATTCCTGAGGTGAAATTGGGTGATGTATGCATATGGGTTGACACGTGTTTTCATCCTTATTTCTCTAGTAGAAATATCGGGGCACTCTTTGAGGTTCTTTGTGTTGGATTGAGTATTATGAAGCTGAAATTGTTTGATGCATATTGTATAATCAACTCAGGGATACTCATGGTGACATTGGAGTATTTAGGTGATATTAGAGTTGGTTGATATGTATCAGATGGTGTTATTTGAGTATTAACTCTTGGATAGATCGATCGGAAAGGATAATTTTGTGTTATTTTAGTACGAAATCTTAGATAGATCGATCGGAATGGATAAAGGTGGTTTCGCACCCTACAAATAATTTCTTCTTATGTTCTCCGCTAGATAAGAACTTTGGAGTGATTCTTCATCACACGTTGAGGGATGGTTATATTATGCAGTTATATTAGCATTGTTGAAAGGTTGCACTAGTGAAAGTATTAACCCTAGGCCTCATTTCCAAGCATCGTAATACCGTTTGTGCTCACTTTTGTTACTGGCTACCTTGCTGTTTTTTTATTGTTCCTATTACAAAAATCAATATCTACTATCATCACAACACTTGTATCGCCACCTCTTTGCCGAACTAGTGCACCTATACAATTTACCATTCTATTTGGTGTGTTGGGGACACAAGATATTTTTATTATTTGGTTGCAAGGTTGTTTGAGAGAGACCATCTTCATCCTATGCCTCCCACGGATTGATAAACCTTAGGTCATCCAATTGATGGAAATTTGTTATGGTCCTACAAAACTCTGTGTTTCGAGACCCAACACGAGTCTACAAGAACAATTTGTGTAGTAGACATCATCGGCATTCTGTTTACAACCAACATGGAGACCGAGAAATAAAGGACGATGGCTAGAAGTATCGCTATATCAAGAATTCGTAAGATGGTGCGCAATTCCTATGATATCCTTGACATAAAGAGGGTAATACTTCAAGGTAGAGGAGATTAGAAGCTCGATTAACAATCTTGATCCACAGGATACAAGTGCTTTGACCCAATCGAAGAAATGGATGAGGTGCTGGAGTTTGTTTCTCCTAGTCATTCTAGAATGGAATGGCTTGACGGACCACAAGAGTAAAAGGCCTCGATGAACATGAATGCAAAACTACTCTAGACTATCCACTGATAGACGAGGGTTGAAATAGAGCTAAAGGGTGAAAACTCAAAGGAGCATGTGATTTTCTGGGTTGTGGACGCATAGATTAGTATGTAGAACAAGTTCAACATATTTCTTCCGGATAACCGATGCATAAGAGGAAGGACTGGCAGACTCACAACATAGAAAGGAGAACTCATCAAGAGCAATCTGGTTGTAGTCTTTTGGTTCAAAAGAACTTGTATTGCAAGAACAATATACCACAGACCTCGAGGACTATCACAAAGGCTACTAATATCCTAAAGAAGAGTGAATCTTGGGTTCAAGAATCCAGAAATGGAATACCTACTCACTAATACATAACATCATGAGATGCTTTCGTGAATTGTGGCCAGAATCATCACACTGGGAACACAAATCATGGCTAGGTTACTAGTTGGTTCTCTAAGATATCTTAGTCTCTAGATAACTTCAACTTATATGTCAAGGAAACGGGGTACCTCAACACACCAATTAGTGTGGTTAATCTGACCCAAAAGGACATCGGAACAGAGAGGAACGATTTTGCAAATGCACCAGACTACTAGAAACTTGGGACAACTCGGGCAACATAACAGCTGTAAATGCTCAAAAATGCTTTGAGATATCCTGAAAAATTGTGGCATAACCATTCAACATCACAATATCAAGGTTCCGAGAACAACTGTTAACACACGGAAGTACTAGAAACTGTACTGAGACTTGCATTCAACATTCCTATAAGTCTACGGATTAGTAACACGTGACCTGATAGAAAATTGAGAAGCATAGTTCTAAATCCCCGTAGGAAAGAGGAAGGTGACTCAGATCAGAAGGACATAAGGTAGAGGATTAAAAAGAGCCTTACGTTCCCTTCCACAATAAAGCCCCTTATATAAATAAAGCATTTCTAGACTCGACTTTGACCAGTTTGGCTTGGTAATCGTACAAGCAGTCAGGCTCTGATACCAAAGCTGTCAGGACACCGATCCTAAGTCACACCGATCTAGCAATGTAACACATCATATCACTTTGCGTCCTCATGCACGATATACACATGGTTGCAGCCTTACCTAGGTCGGGACCGTTTGCGCCTTTGGGCTCACATATATGATTGTGTTGCTAGTATCCATATGATAGAGAACCCGGGCTGACATGATTAGTCGTAAACCCAAGGTGGCACAAACTTACAGGGATAGGCATACATGACCGAGCAACGCTTGTGTCGGTCAGTAGCGAATGTAACCGGGCTGTAGCAAGCTATCATGACTCCGGTGAACACCGTGTGACATTTTCCCGAAGGGACAGACACAGGAGCAAAGAAGGACACATGTTGGTCATCCCATGTGTTCTGGAGCAGTAGCAAACTATGATGGCCTAGTGGAAGCATTAGGAGACATTTCCCCATAATGAATGCTACCAAGAATAAAGAACTAGGTGTCATATCCCACACATACCAAGCATTTCAATAACATACACACAATATGCTGGATATGTGCAAATACAACATGGCATCACAACAGAACTCTATGACTCAAAGTATTTATTCAAAAGGCTCCGAGGAGCCATACCTATCATGATATTACAAACATGGGTCTCATGACCCAGCATTCAAGTCATACAAGCAACAAGCACACGCGAAAGCGTAAACATGTCTGAGTACAGACATCTGAAAAGAAAGAAGGCTAGAAAGCCTGTCTATCTACAAGACCTTCCAAAGGAACCAGACCTCTATCTGGGATTACCAAGCCAATCGGTCAATGTCAAACTCATCACAGGAATCTAAAGTGAGACTGAAGTCTCCTCTACAAAAACATAAATTAAGCAAATGTGAGTACACATGTACTCAGCAAGACTTACACCAGAACTAGCTATATATGCATCAGTGTCAACAAAGGGGGTTGTGGGGTTTAATTGCAGCAAGCCAGGTTTGACTCAGTGGCTATCCTAAACTACGCAAGCAAGTAATTCCTTTGAGGTTGCGCACATGAGACCACATATTCACCATATCAATACACCACTATGGATCCGCTCCCATCTCCCTATGTCGATGCAACAAACCCTTGGTCTCTTGCCCAGACTGTGCACAGGCACAAGATCAAGATTGAGGCACCAACCCAAGTTAGTGATTGAAGGACCAAGAGATTTAAAGAACCAACACGCAGTCCAGAGAGACCAAGATCAAGCCATAAGAGCAAGATATCGGCAAGAGAAGGGCCTCCCTTGCCAGGCTGGCGAGCCCGGCAAGAGGCAAGGCCACCACAACGAACAGGCAACTGAGGCACCCCGACAAGGTCTCCCAGGGCTGCGGGGGCATAACCACCCCACCGACCACTCAAGCGCAACCCACGTTGTCAATCAGTGTGTTGTCAAGCCGCAAGATGATTAAGTGGCAGCCATTCGCCACATGTCAGCCATTTCATATAGAAGAAGCCTACAGATGACACCCGTCCTACGATGTGTCAAGGTAACGGGCACGGAGCTGGCAAGGTAGCCCGCATGCCTTGCCGGGCGACCAGTGATGTGACACCAAGCGGCACATTTAATGCACCTTGTCAGCCCGCAGAGTTAGGTATGATAGCACTATTCTCTATCATATTGATGGATGATGACTACTTTCCAAGTGGGGTGACCGCTTAACCAATAAAAGGAGGCCCATGGCACCCATAGGAGGGGTTAGAAGGTTGGAAAGTTGATGAACCCAAGCCACCACACACGCGTAGTTGCTGTGGCCCCGAGGCAAACCCTGCCGGGCAAGTGTACTACGCATCACCACATTCATCCACCATAAATCCACCAAAGAAGGAGTACGGTCTTACGCCTTGCGGCAGCCCGAACCTGGGTAAATTGCTCGGGTGTTCTCTGTCGCGCTGCCGTGCCCTGGTGTGCTCTTTGTGCAATGCGACGTCCCCCTGCCAAACCAGCAAGGGGCCGCCCGGTCCCATAGGTGGCCGCGGACATCCCGTGACACCCTACGAGAAGGCCATCCATACCACTCATGCTTGTCTTACGCATTTTAGAGTATCCACTTGGAACTTGTCTATGAACAATGTAAACTTTCCAGGTAGTCCATATCCGAGGACACGGCTATCTCAATAGACCATTAACCCTACAGAGTGTACTTCTTCACACACGTATCTTTGTTTACATGACATGTACCCAGCAACCTTAAAGCGGAAGCCAGCGAGGGTGTCGGCCATGATCTAACTAACCACACAAGTCTCTAGTCCAGGTTTGTTGCCCATTTGAGTTCCATCCGCAAGGAAGTCCGGCCAAGGTTTCCCCTCTGGACCCAAACGATGTGTGCAGGGTTCCCGAGCCCACAAAATTGGTGCCTCGGTACACCGGGCCATGGTGTATCTACCGCATCATAGCCTACCCCTAGGGTTAGCGCTGTGCACTGCCTCCAACAGATATCCTACAAACACCAGAAACTAGTTGCAACTCTTGGACAGAGACTGAGGCAATTAATAAGTCGAGAGAGTCAATTAAGGATCCCAATGTGTGGTTGTAACTATCTTGGATCACAAACACAGAACTCAGTTCCCGAGGATGGTTTCAATGAGACAACCCACCATGTTCCTTGACGGCGCCATCGACCATGGCGCCAAAGAAGAAATCTGGTGCTTCGGCCCATCCATCCACCTCGAAGACTCCACCACCTGCGACCTCTAACGCCGCGGGGGATCCGGAGGTGCACGAGGACGTGGACGCTGCTGAGGACGTGGTTGAAGCAGGTGGTGCCATTACGACCTCCCCCACAGTCGCCACAGGGGCTGGAGCTACCGGAAGTGAACAACATCAGCAATATCTCAACGGTCAGGCTTTAGCAGGTACGGGCGAGGGATTCACTCCGTCCGCGCCCCCTCCTCCTACTGACGAGCACAACCGCAACAACGGTGCTCGATCCGGCCGAGCCATCGCCCTCCGATTGCCCCCACCACGGGAGTGACCCCGGCGCATGCGCCTCCTCCCGGACAAGCCAACCGGACTGCTGCGCTCAATAGAGCCACTATTCTTCAAGCACCACCTCAGCGCGACCCTGCTACCCCAGTGGTCGTCCGAAAACTGCATGGGTGTGGTGCCACCGCTGGCAGCATCCGGACCAGGCGACAGTGCAGTCGACATCATCGACATCCAAGCCAAGCACAACCACGGAGGCCATGGCGCGACCTCAGCTATTACTGAGGTTCCCACCTGTAGCCGAGCAGATGGATGAATGGCGTGTCACCATCCAAAGCCTCGTCCGTTTCATCGAAGCTGGGGGCTCACGACGAGCTTTCCCACTACAACCTCCCCAATGGACAACTACCACCCACACCTCTTGCTATATGGAGGGGGCTGTCCCCACGGTTCAGTCGCCACCATGGTAGCGGGCGAGGCCGTGGTAGAATCAGGACCCCAGTGACGTCTCGATAGCCGCTTCTGACCCCCGATCACGTCCAGGCCAATGTTGAACCCCGGAAGATAGGCGGTGGGAAGACGCGCGCGTCATCACCGAACGGCGCTGCAACGACCCCCGCTGGACCGACGGGTGGGACGGCCTCAACGTCAATGAGCATGTGCTCGGTGTTGGTGGTGCCTACCTTTCGAGGTGGGCTGCCCTATCTTTACACGAGAGTTGCAGCAAGTCCATTGGCCGTCCGTTCTCACATTCAAGCCAGAGATACCTGAGAAGTACGATGGGAGGCTGAACCCGGTAGTGTTCCTGAGCATCTACACCATCGCTCTTCAGGCTGCCGGGGGAAGAGATGAGAAGGTGTTCGCCAACTACTTCCCTTTGACCCTCAAGTCCAATGTGAGGTCTTTGCTGATGCACCTACCGGAGAACTCCATTTCGTCATGGGCGGACCTATGCCACGAGGTCATCGGTACCTTCACCAGTGACCACCAAGAGCCCGGCAGGCCCAACGACCTACAGTTTCTCTGGTAGAAGGAAGGAGAAACTCTTTGTAAGAATTTGCAGAGATTCAATAAAGTTCATAGAAATATTCCAAATATTCATCCGGCTGCCTTTATAGCAGCTTTCCAGTCCAATGTGCACAACCACCGCATTCTTTCCAAAATGAACGTGCGGTTGCCCAAGACTGTGAAAGAACTATATACGTTGGTGGATAAATGTGCCCAGATGGAAGAAGGAAGGAAGTTGCCCGGAGAAGAAGATTACATTAATGTTGATTCAGAAGATGAAGATGAATCAACTAGTAAGAAGAAGGGAAAGAAGTGCAATAAGAAGCCAAGGGACAAGGCAGTAATGATTGTGGAAGGATCGGGCATGCCTAGTACCGGCAAGAAGGCCAAGATAGAGGCCCCCAGCAAGGAAGCTGTCGTGTGCACTGCCTGCCAGGAAGCTATTGCCACCGAAAAAGTTGGGAAAGGCGATGGGCCATACTGCAAGATCCACCGGACCAAAGGCCACGACCTTCAGGAGTGTTATCAGGTTGAGCAGCTCGTTAAGAAGTAAAGGGAAGAGTATGATAAGCGTGACAAGGAGGAAGGTCAGAATGCTACTGGCGGTAAGGGCCGGTGTGGTGAAGCAAATTGCCCCAGTAGAACCGTTCGGAACCAAGGAAAGCCCTCCAGGGGCCAAGAGAAGGAAACCTGTGATGATGGCAGTGATGGAGGGGATGAAGAGGAAACTAGTGAGCAGGAATTTCAAAAGGCCACAGACGCCCTATGCATTGATGGGGGTGCATCTTTGCACACCTCTCATCGCCAACTCAAGCGATAGGCACGAGAGATCAATGTTGTGGAACCAGCACCAAAGGATCACCCTGATCGCACCACTACGGTAGGGTGTTTGCCATTGTTGGTCTCCCCAACATTTCGCAACCTCAAGGTTACAAAGATGCTAGTGGACTGTGGGGATGAGTTGAATCTGATTTCCCCAGCAGTTATCAGCAAGCTTCCGATAGGAGAAGAAGAGCTAGAGGTCACCGACATGTTTCAAGGAGTTAATATTGGCAGGAGTCATCCTAAGGGGAAGATTACATTGTCGGTGGCGTTTGGGGGAGAACTGAGCTATCAGACTGAGAAGATTGTGTTTGATGTGGTTGATCTCCCCCTGTCGTACAATTGGATTCTTGGACGACCGGCCCTAGCCAAGTTCATGGGAGCATCCCACTATGGTTACAACACCTTGAAAATGCCTAGGCCACTGGGCGTCCTCACTATCCCATCTGATGAGAAGGATGCAATTATCTGTGTGGACAAGATGTATCGGGATGGAGTTGCAGCGGAATCGGCAGCAACGAAAGTTCCCGCCAAGGAAAGCAAAGGAAAGAAGAGGGGTTGTAGGACCTCTGGCATGGAGTTTGGGAAGTGTGCCCCCTTCGAGTGCATGACACCCGTTGACGACGTGCCGGAGTGTTCCAACAACAAGAAATCCAATGTTACTGGACCCCAAGTGAAGAAGGTCCCGATAGGGCTCGCTGGCGTTGATGGTACATTCACCATCAGCACCACCCTCGATGACAAATAGGAAAGCACAGTCGTTGCCTTCTTGCGGGCGAATATCAATGTGTTTGCTTGGCAGTATTCCTAGGAAGGTAATTAAGAACCACCTTGCTGTCTGCCCACATGCCCGACCCGTCAAGCAGAAAGTACGGAAGGAGGCCTTGGAAAGGTAGCAGTTCATTGCCGAAGAGATCAAGAAATTGGAGGCAGCTGATTTGGTCAGACGAGTACTGCCTCCTACATGGTTAGCAAATCCAATAGTGGTCCGGGAGGCTAATGGGAAGTGGAGGCTTTGCATTGAGTTCACAGACCTCAACAAGCCTTGCCCGAAGGACCCATTCCCCTTGCCGCACATTGACCAGATCATGGATTCTACTTCGGGATGTGATTTTCTCTCCATTCCAGACACATACTCCGGATATCATCAGATCTTCATGTCCAAGGAATGAAGAGAAGACATCATTCATCACTCCGTGTGGTACGTACTGCTTCGTCCGCATGCCATTTGGGTTAAAGAGTGTCGGGTCCACTTTTGCAAGGGCAGTCCAGATCGGTTTTGAGCCACAGTTGCGTAGAAGAATAGAATCCTATGTTGATGATATCATGGTCAAAACCAAGGATAAGGCCACCCTTATCCATGATTTGGAAGAAACATTTTCTAATCTGCGCAAGATCAATCTAAAGATTAATCCGGAAAAGTGTGTATTCATGTTCCCTCTGGCAAGCTACTTGGGTTCTTCGTGTCCCATCGGTGGATCGAAGATAACCCCGACAAGATCAAGGCCATTGAGAAGATCAAAGCGCCAAGGACTATTAATGATGTGAGGCACTTGACGGGATGCATTGCCACGCTGAGCAGATTCATCTCCAAGTCTGCCGAGCGTGCCATGCTGTTCTTCAAAGTTTTGAAGAAGGCAGGGCTTATGAAGTGGACCCCAGAAGCACATGCGGCTCTGCAAGAGTTAAAAGCCTACCTGTCATCCATACCCACCTTGGTTTTGCCCAATCCCCGAGAACCTTTGTTGCTATACTTGGCGCCAACCAACCAAGTGGTCAGTGCGGCTTCGGTAGCACAGCGAGTGGTGGATTAGATAGAAACATAACAGAGAACAACAAAGTTAGATAAGGATCAGGAAAGCAGTGAGCGCGACAATGAAAACAACCCCAGGGACATGGCAAGGAATAAAGTCATGCAGTGCCCAGTGTACTTCATCAACTCTGGTGTGCATAAGTTGATCTTTGGTCTCATCATGGCCTCAAAGAAACTACGCCGCTACTTCCAAGCCCATGAGATCACGATTGTTACTCGTTTTCCGTTACAAAGGATACTCCGAAACACTGAGGCAACTGGCAGAATAGTGGAATGGGTTTGGAGTTATCCAACTTTGGTTTGAAGTTTGAGAGCACTTGAACTATTCAGAGCAGGGCATTGGCAGAGTTTATTGCAGAATGCATGCCAACCCCTAGTGAAGAAAGGACAGAAACAACCATCCTCGGCAAGGAATCACCCCAAGAATGGATCATGTATTTTGATGGTGCTTTTTCCCTACAAGGTGCAGGGGTTGGCGTGCTTCTTGTTGCCCCCTCCGGGGAGCACTTGCAATACGTCATCCAGTTGCACTTTGCCTGGTAAGAAGCCACCAATGATACAACAGGGTATGAAGGGCTCCTTGTCGGGCTCAGGATTGTAGTACAATTAGGAATTAAGAAGCTGATCATTCGAGGAGATTCACAGCTTGTGGTGAGACAAGTCAACAAGGATTACCAAATCCCATTGATGGAAGCATACGTCAAGGAAGTAAGGAGATTGGAGGAGAACTTTGACGGGTTCTAAATAGAGCACGTACCCCATGCGGGTAACAACATAGCTGATCACCTGTCAAAGTGTGCTGCGTAGAAGCTTCGTGTTGAACTAGGAACTTTTGTTCTCCATCTCTCTCAACCCTCCGTATCACCAGCCACAATGGCCCGGAAGAGGAGAAAGTTGGACTATGGTAAGCCTCTCCCGGCAAAGACACTGCTGGAAACAACTCCTCACAGCTTGCCGGACCACCCCCTCCAGCCGGGCCTATGGACCCCGCGAACAAGGCTGGTGCTCCAGCAGCCGAGGAGGTTCCGCTAGTCCTTGCTCTCGAGCCTCAGGCTCCAAATTTGGCAAGGCACATTGTCCACTTCCTCCAAACCAGAGAACTCCCTAGCAACCAAGATGAAGCTAAAAGAGTAGCCCGGAGGGCCAGTATGTATTAGTTTATCAATTACACTCTATACAGAAGGAGGCCCAAGGGTGTGAAATTGAAGTGTGTTTGCCGGGAGGATGGAAAGAAACTGCTGGCTGAGATTCACAGAGGAATGGGTGGGTCCCACATTGGATCAAGGGCAATAGTTGGGATAGAATTCCGAGAAGGATTCTATTGGCCCACAACCCTCCAAGATGCTGTTGAGTTAGTCACGAAATGTGAAGCCTAGCAGTTCCATTCCAAGAAAATACACCTGCCTGCCTAAGCTCTTCAGACAAACCCTCTATCATGGACATTTTCGGACTGGGGGCTCGATATCCTCGGCCCCTTCTCCCGAGCAATCGGGGGCTTTGAATTCTTGTTTGTTGCCATCGACCAGTTTACAAAGTGGTCGGAAGTGACTGCCATGAGAAAGGTGACTACTCGGTCAGCTATCAAGTTCTTGAAAGAATTGGTGTGTCGTTTCGGAGTTCCGGCAAGGATCATCACTGACAACGACACCCAGTTCACGATCCACGCCTTCATGTAATATGTTCATACCCTCGGATGCAAAATCTCATTCCCTTCCGTGGCACACCCCCAGATAAATGGACAAGCTGAGAGGGAAAACACTGAAGTTCTTCATGGACTCAAGACACGAACTTTGATACGCTGTAGAAGCGCAGCATGCGGTGGATTGAGGAGCTACCGGTAGTTTTCTGGTCCCTCAGAACGACACCTAACTGAGATACCAGGCAGACTCCCTTCTCCCTGGTTTATGGGGCATAAACATTTATCCCCACAGCACTCATTTACGGGTCCCCTTGAGTGCTTGCCTACGATAAAGTAGGGCAAGATCAGCACCGATGTGATGAAGCTGTTCTACTCGAGGAAAACCGTCTCCGGGCTGCTACGGCTGCACGGTACCAGCAAGCCCTGCGTCGTTATCATAGTCACAGGGTTTAGGCCCGGTATTTTGAGGAAGGTGACCTTGTCCTTATTCGCGTTCAATCCGCTAAGGGTACAAACAAGTTGTCACCAAAGTGGGAACGCCCTTACCGGGTGGTACGAGTCACAAGACATGGCGTAGTCCATCTGGAGATCTGAGATGGCACATAGTTGCAGAACTGATGGAATATTGAGCATCTCCGTAAGTACACCCCGTAAGGTGCGAGGCTACGGGGCACTGCCCAGCAACCACCATTTTGTGCAGGCCTTGCCTCAGTTGCATGTAACCACTTGTACAAAGCCGGGATGACCCGGTGCAAGAGAAAATAATGAAGCATTGTGGGGGGCCCCAACCAATATCACATGCATGCACGAGCACACCCAGATCACTGCATAAGCATTTCATGAGCATTTGCATATGCATATAGACAGGATTGCATCCTGCATCCATAATCATCTACATGGAGTTGCAGGTTCTTGCCGTGAACTTGACTCCGACAAGGGACGAGAAGATTGCACGGCACATTGATCCCCGGCAAGCCAAACAGATAAGTTTACCTCTTGTTCATTACTGTTCTGTAAGCTATAACTTGTGCATAATTAGGGGAGTGGGTATAGAAAGGGGATGAGCTACAGAGAGCACAGAGACAGATAGAGTTTCCTTTTCTTCAAAGATAACAAATACACACTACATAATTATCATGTATGTTGTAAACATATATGTATTGCCTTTGTTTCTTTTATTTGCCTTGACATGGAGGGAGTGAACTAGCTAGCTTGTTAATTCATATTGCTGATTAGTTCAAGGCATTCTTGATTCCTGATTCTTGATTCCAGTTAGTATTAGTTCTACATGTCAAAATCCCAACAAGGATTAGTAGTCAAAGTAGTGTAAGGCCCTGATATGGGTCTCACGGATTAATCATAGAAATAGTAGAGAATGAAGAACGGAGAGAATGAGACAAAAAGTGAGATTCAGACGTTTTTCTGCATATCACAATCGCCTCTTCGGTACAGAACACACCCTGTAAATAAAACACACACACATAACTCCCGCACATAATGTACACCTGGTCGTTGATGCTGTGAAAGTAGATACAGAAAGGAGTAGTGGATGCCATGAAAGTATATACTAGTGATTTACAAATGTAAGAAAAGGTAATCCAGCAAGGACTAGTGAGATCCATGTGACATCTTATTGATTAAATTCCCTTTCAATCCATGGATGTTATAGGAAAGTAGTGCAGAAATGCATCTTGAATTGTGTCCTGGCCGCTGGAATGTAATTAAGCACTGACCAAGTATTGTCTTTGTTTCTTTTATTTGCCTTGATTGATTGACATGGATGGAGTGAACTAGCTAGTGAACCCCTTCTCTGCCAATAACCTATAACTATTATTTTCTTTGGACTGAAATATGTTAGTGAACCCATTCTCTTCCTATAACCTATAACCCCTCCTACCATTGGACTCAAATATGTTAGTATTGAGATTGCTTAAGAAATTATTATTTGTTTTGGGATTTTCTTAAGACATTATTATTTGTTTGTACTGCAGCATCTTGCTGATTCTTTTTCACCATGGTCTTTGCTGGTATGTAACTAGGAGCATGATTGATGATTGTTCATCGATATGTGTTAAATTGTAATGCTTGTAATTAATGTATAATTTTCTTAAAGAATGTCTGCCGATTGGAGTGACGATAACACTACAATCTTGACCGAGCTCTTTATCCAACAAGTGTGTGCTGGAAATAGGCCAGACAAGGACTTGACTCAAAATGCTTATGAGGAAGTTGCGAAGGATTTGAAAGTCCGAATAGGTCTGGAGTACACCAGGCTCCAACTGAAGAACAAGTGGGATAAGTTGAAGACTGATTACAGCAATTTCAGAAAACTCAAATTGAAGGAGACTTGTGGTGGGTGGTACTATAAGGGAAACACCATCAAACAAGATTCTGAATGGTGGAAGAAAGCAAAGATAGTGAGTCGTGACTTTTCCTATTTATACTTATCATATAAGAAATTGTTCCGTGAGTAGTGATGCTAATTAAGCTTTGTTTTTTTGTATTTTAGGACATCCCTGGCTGTGGCATGTTCTGAAAGCATGGACTTCAAAATGAGAATAACTTATCTATCATGTATGGTGACATCACGAGTGATGGTATAGATCACTGGAATCCTGCTTCAGGCACCATTCCCCAATCTAGTAGTGCAACTTCAGTTTTCAATGTGGATGGCATACAAGTTGTTGATCTGGAGGAGACCCAAACAGGTGAGTCACATGCTGATGTAAAAGGGAAGAGACTTAGAAGGTATGTGGATGGCAATAACAAGAAGCCGAAGACATCTCTTGTTAAACAAGAACAGATAACCAGGGTTGGAGATATAGCAGAGAGGACAAAATCTAGCTTTGAGTCATACATGAAGAAAGAAGAGAGTTCATTGATTACTTCTGTGATGGATCTGGTTGTTGAGTGCGGTGCAATAGTAGGCACTGATGAATACTTCATTGCTAGTGAACTATTTGTGAAGAGAGAGAAGAGGGAGATGTTCCTGTATATGGATGAAAGTGCTGCTCGTTTAGATTGGTGGTGTAGGCAATACAACACCAAGTACAGGCATTAGATGCTACTGATGTTAGTTCTGCCTATTGGGATGTAATACTAATTTAAAGTTTGAACTTAATTATGTACTCTGGTTTACTTGTAAGACTATTTGGGTTGTAACATTACTATGTTAGTCCTATTCTTCAGTTCTTTTAAGTTGCGTGTCTTCATTTACCTTGTTTCAGCCGTGTCTCTTCAATCTTGGTAATATTTCTTGTAATCTTACTTATGTTGTTGCTATGACTCATCTTCCAGATGGTTCAATGATAAATCTTGTTACATATGACTGGTCTTAATGTTAGTATTATATTCTTACTTATCTTTCCACTATGACTAATCTTGTTGATAATTAAGTACTAATTATTGTTACTTCTATATGTTCAGATGTCATCGGATAGTGACAATCATAGTGATAGTTACGAACAAAGGAAGAAGAGAGTATGTCACCATGTTTAGTCAATGTCCAGCATCTATGCCGGTGCATCAACACTTCCTAGGATGTACTGTGACAACTATTTGATCGAGGCAGACCCAAGGACTTCTATTCTCAGTGGGTTCGGATGGCTGCAGGAGACAGTATCAACACCTGGAGAAACATATACCATGTTGCGGATGAACGCACGCCTCTTCTTTCAATTGCATGACTTGTTGGTCGAAAGGTATGGTTTCAAATTAA
The DNA here is from genome assembly GCF_018294505.1 of Triticum aestivum. Lineage (NCBI taxonomy): Eukaryota > Viridiplantae > Streptophyta > Magnoliopsida > Poales > Poaceae > Triticum > Triticum aestivum. Next base: position 257,657,576 of record NC_057797.1, read on the forward strand.
CCTATTTCGTGAGAAGTTATGAGGTGCTTGCATTGTTCTTGTGGACATTAGGGGGGTGCGAGTCTAATACGAGAACACAAAATCGTTTCAAGCACTCAGGAGATACAGTCCACCGAAAGTTTCATGAGGTTTTACTCTGTGTGATTAAGATGGCAGCAGATTACCTCAAATCTAAGGACCCAAACTTTAGTAGTGTGCACCCAAGGATTCAAAAGGATAGAAGGGCTTCTCCACATCTTCAGGACTGCATCGGTGCACTAGATGTTACTCATGTTAGAGCTACCATTCCTGCTGGCGACCAAGTTAGATACATTGGAAGGTCAAGATCAACAACACAGAATGTTCTGGCAATATGTGATTTTAACATGCATTTCATGTACACTTCAGTTGGTCAACCCGGCTCTATGAATGATAGCAGTGTCTTGTATCATGCAATTGAAGCTGACAAAGATACCTTCCCTCATCCTCCAAAGGGTTAGTAGTTCCTATAATAATTTCTTTTTTCAAATTTTGTAAACAAATCGTAGGCCTTACATGCAATCTGCTTGTTGTTTGTAGGTAAGTACTATCTTGTGGATGCAGGCTATCCTAATAGACCTGGATATCTCGCACCTTGCAAGGGAGAGAGGTACCACATGCCTGATTTTCAATGAGGTATGGCGCCAAGAACACCTAAGGAGAAATTTAACAAGATACACGCATCCAAGCGTAATGTGATCGATAGAGTGTTTGGTGTGTGGAAAATGAAGTGGCAGATTCTACTAAAGATGCCCAATTATTTAGTTGAAACTCAAAAGATGATAGTGGCTGCAACTATGACCCTCCACAACTACGTTCGATATCATGATAAGGGGGATCTTCACTTTCCTCGAGTCGAGAGAGATCCCAACTATGTCCCAACTATCCGTTCAAGGTATCAATGGTATGCCATCCCTCTGAATGCATCAGATGCGTCAACCTCGGAGGCTAGTGATAAAGACATGGATCGGTTTCATAATAGACTAGCAACTGGTATTGCTCTTGGTTGGTGACTTCCAATTCTGCAATAAATGTGAGTGTTTTTATTTTCTAGCATTCTTTATTTTTTACCTTGCTTGAAAACTTCATGCTTTCTCATAGATGACTGGTTGTAAAGTTAAACAAGTGAATGTTGTCTCCAAACAAGTCAAAATTATTCACTGCCTTTGTTAGTTGCTGAAATATTAGTCACAATATTACTTGTCATTTATTTCCTTGTAGCAAGATGCATAAGTCTAGAATCCAAAAGATGTTCTTAGCTAGTTCAATGACAACATGATTTTCTTCTTTCACAATTGATATGTATCTGTACCTATTAACAAATTTTGCAATTTTGTAGGTGAAACCAGCCGAAGCAGAGTATATATGTTTTTGGTTCTATTCAAACAATCACCAGCATTACATAACGGTTTTCATGTGTTGAAAATTGTTTCTGCACGACCTCCACTTGACTAGACTGATGTCTACAAAGTACATGTGTTTATGCTACCTTTGTTTGTGTTTGTCTTATGAAAAATCATATTTGTTTATGTTGTTAAAATCATGTAATTTCAGCAAACTCATGCTGAAGCGTTCTTGTGCGATAAAGTGAATTTTTGCACACAGAAATTATGTGTGAAATTTCAGCATTATTTTCAGTCAACTTGGCATATTTGTGTATTTTTATGCACTGTGTTGCATCATTGGCACAACAAGTGATCCACATATTGACCAGTATCAAACCAGCTTGATGTGTTGTGGGGAGCTTGTAATCCAGAGTGCAGAGTGGAGTTTGTTGCTGAACAAATTGTTTGCTCCTCATTTTCCCTAGGGAGCTAGCAACCTGGGAGTTGGGAGTGGAGCTAAGGATCTAACGGAGTGGAGTGAATACGAATAGGCCCCTAATGTGGTTCGTGTTCTTATGATCATCATCTCCTTCTTGTGCTAGCTCGATGTTCCTTGTATGCTAAGTTTCCATTAATTGATGGCGTTTTATGAACACTCCACCGTTTCGTGCCATTTCCTCACCTGGTTTCCGCCACCCAGCGATATTGCGCATAGGCGGCACACGACGGACGGACGCTACAAGCGCAGCCTGTAGCACATCCACCTTTTCCAAGCATGCCAACCCACCAAAGCGCCGCCTCTGCCATTAACCTTGTCGACACGACATCGCAGCTAGGTACACGTCCGGTCAGTACCCCCATTCCTCATCAGGAGTGGGCAGATGCCCTCAGCGCCGTACTTGCACCAGAGGCCGGTCATGCCGTACTTGCACCGGATGCCCGCCGCTCCGTTCTCATGGGTGCCGTCGTTCCCCTTGTCCGCGGCCTGCTGGATGCCAACGCGCTGGTCCATAGGCTCGACCGCCTCCTTGGCCCAGGTGTCCACCTGGATGCAGTAGAGGAACATGGCCATCGCATCCTCGAGCTGGTGATCTCCGATGAAATAGCCAACTTGGGGCTCGAGATCGCGCTCCAGATGTACAGCGAGCGTGTCAACCGCTTGGACGAACGCCTGTACGAGTTCAGGCAGAGCCAAGATCTACCGTAGGCAAGGGCTGCTGGTCATGGTCTCATGGACACATTTTATCTTGAAAAATCGTTTCGACGTGGATAGCTATGTATTCACAGCAATCATAGTATTGCTCTGTTTATTGCTCTGTTTCAATGTGTGTACTCTGTTTTCCATTCTTATATATTCTGTTTCAATGTGTGTATATACGCTTTCTATTCTGTATATGTGGATGATAACAACTAGATTCAAATTAGTATACAAAAATTGATAGAAAATGGAATTCATAATATATATATATATATTAAATGTTCATTAGTTCATCACATAATATATATATATAATATCATCACATATACGTCATGATACTTTACTACTAGGTACAATGCATAAAATTGAAAACGAACAATACTAAAACTAATAATCCCTCCTGGGGCCAGTATTCCGGCAGCCCCTCGCCAGCAGCTCCCTGGTGCGCGGCGTCTTCCCAGTGTGGAGGCAGCACTCCGCCTCCTACGCCTCGCAGCGCTTGACGTACCGATCTGCCTCTTACTGGCGGACACGCGTGGCCGATCTTGCCATTTCGTTGGGCGCCCACCGGAGCTCCTTGTCGGTGGCACGCTAGAGCTTATCAGCCCACCTCCACGCAGCGACGAGGTGCCCAACGCCTATGACCTTCCTCACGAAGTCCCCGTCTTCGTACACCTACTCGGCACGATGACGCGCCCGGCCCCAATGAACCACCGCCACCTTTTTCCAGGCGGCATCACGGGCTTCACAGGCTGCCTGGTACCTGGCTTCCTCCTCTGCCATCTTCTTCTTGAACGCCACTTGCCTGGCTTTCTCAGCCAGTGGCAGCGACTTCCATAGACAAAGATTGTACTGGACCCAAAACCAATACAAAGTCGGGGGGTCCGGCCCAACCTCGTCAAGCGGCGTGTAGGGGTCCTTGTCGCTGCTAATAGAGTGAGCGACCTTGGGGGCGGCGACTCCTCGTCGGCGCATGGGCAGACCGGCGGCGCCATGGCAGAGATTTGAGAGAGAGAGAGAGAGAGAGGGAGAGCGTGGGGAGGATGTAGATGAGAATGCAGGCGGGACGATGTGACCAAGGTAGTATGTATTGGCGGACGGAATATAGATCGACGGGGACAATACAAATGCCGGTCGCCGGAATTTATGAGTATTGTAGTTTGAATTACAAATGATTCCCGCAGCAAAATCCGCGTGTGAACATAATAGCCAAAATCCGTGTGTGAACATAATAGCCGACGGTTTCCAATGCAGAACCGTGTATGATTAAGGATCCCCGCCATTCACCTACCAAACCTCGAGCCGTGAGATAGACTGCCAATCGTATGGGGCCCGGTTGTCTTGTCAGATCTTTACAATTTTTTTCAACACCAGATATTTACATCGTCTGATGATTTTTAACTCGCACACAAGTACACAAAAATAAGATTTTTCAAACCGTTATGGTTAGGCGTTGCATGTAGATGTAGATCAAATTTGAATTACGGACATTAAATGGTTAAAAAATCACTTAAATGTCTTTAAAAGGTCAAATGACCCTTGAAATTTTAAAAAAAAATCACATGACAGTGGACATTAGACGTAGAACAAAAATTGAAGGCCGTAAGAGGAAGCTATCTCCCGTTCATCATCGAACATGCATTGTTCCCTCTCGAAACCACGAACCTTGTAGTGAGTTGCTCCGGTTTGTGAGGGGTGTGTGTCCAAACTTTCGTCAAACAGGCCAATTTTTTACCAGATCATCTTTGTAGCATGACATTAAATCAACCAAGGTTTCATGTTTTTCTGATAATTTTTTTAATTTTTTGGAATTCATATGCCATGTCACTCCATGCATAATATGCATGTGTCCATGTTGTGAGACCAATATTTTTAAAAATTCCTTATAATTTAGTGCACATGGAATTAACTTGCACACAGGTACACATATATGATTTTTCAAACCATCTTGGTTTGGCATTGCATGTAGATGTAGTTCAAATTTGAATTACGATCATTAAATGGCTAGAAAATCACTTAAATTTTTTAAAAGGTCAAATGACCCCTATAATTTTCAAAAATATCACTTTACATTGTAGTAGTTCACGTTAGACGTAGAAAAAAATTGAAGGCCGTAAGAGGAAGTTATCTCCCGTTTGTCATCAAACATGCATTGTTCCCTCTCGGAACCACGAGCGTTCTAGTGAGTTGCTCCGGTTTGTGAGGGGTGTGTGTCCAAAGTTTCGTCAAACAAGCCAATTTTTTTACCACATCATCTTGGTGGCATGACATTAAATCAACCAAGGTTTCATGTGTTTCTGATATTTTTTAAATTTTTTGGAATTAAAATGCCATGTCACTCCATGCATACATATGCATGTGTCCATGTCATGAGACAAATATGTTTGAAAATTCCTTCTAATTTACTGCACATGGAATTAACTCGCACACAAGTACGAAAATATGATATTTCAAACCGTCATGGTTAGGCGTTGCGTGTAGATGTAGTTCAAAGTTGAATTAAATGGCAAGAAAATCACTTAAATGTCCTTAAAATGTCAAATGACTCCTATAATTTTCCAAAATTTCACATTACATTTGTAGTAGTGCACGTTAAACATAGAAAAAAATTGAAGGCCGTAAGAGGAAGCTATCTCCCGTTCATTATTAAACATGCATTGTTCCCTCTCGAAACCACAAGCCTTGTAGTGAGTTGCTCCGGTTGTTGAGCGGTGTGTGTCCAAACTTTCGTCAAACTGGCCAATTTTTTTACCACATCATCTTGGTGGCATGACATTAAATCAAGCAAGGTTTCATGTTTTTCTAATCAATTTTTTTTTTGGAATTAAAATGCCATGCTACTCCATGCATGTGTGTCCATGCCTTGAGACCAATATGTTTGAAAATTCCTTCTAATTTACCGCACATGGAATTAACTCCCGCACAAGTACGCAAAAATATGATTTTTCAAACCGTTATGCTTAGGCGTTGCATGTAGATGTAGTTCGCATTTGAATTACGGTCATTAAATGGTTAGAAAATCACTTAAATGTCTTTAAAACGTCAAGTGACCTCTGAAATTTTCAAAAATTTCACATGACAGTTGTATTAGTGCACGCTAGACGTAGAAAAAAATTGAAGGCCGTAAGACGAAGCTATCTCCCATTCGTCATCAAACATGCATTGTTCCCTCTCAGAACCACGAACCTTCTAGTGTGTTGCTCTGATTTGTGAGGGGTGTGTGTCCATACTTTTGTCAAATAGGCCAATTTTTTTACCACATCATCTTGTGGCATGACATTAAATCAACCAAGGTTTCACATTTTTCTGATGATTTTTTTATTTTTTTGGAATTAAAATGCCATGTCACTCGATGCATACGTATGCATGTGTCCATGTCATGAGACCAATATGTTTGAAAATTCCTTCTAATTTACTGCACATGGAATTAACTTGCACACAAGTACACAAGTATGATTTTTCAAACCGTTTTGGTTAGGCGTTGCATGTAGATGTAGTTCAAATTTGAATTACGGTCAATAAATGCCTAGAAAATCACTTAAATTGTTTAAAAGGTCAAATGACCCCTAGAATTTTCAAAAATTTCACATTACAGTTGTAGTAGTGCATGTTAGACATAGAAAAAAATTGAAGGTCGTAAGAGGAAGCTATCTCCCGTTCGTCATCAAACATGCATTGTTCCCTCTCAGAACCATGAGCCTTCTAGTGAGTTTCTCCGGTTTGTGAGGGGTGTGGTGTCCAAACTTTCGTCAAACATGCCAATTTTTACCACATCATCTTGGTGGCATGACATTACATCAATCTAGGTTTCATGTGTTTCTAATATATTTTTAATTTTTTGGAATTAAAATGCCATGTCACTCCATGCATACATATGCATGTGTCCATGTCATGAGAAAAATATTTTTGAAAATTCCTTCTAATTGACTGCACATGGAATTAACTCGCACACAAGTACACAAATATGATTTCTCAAACTATCATGGTTAGGCATTGCATGCAGATGTATTTCAAATTTGAATTAAATGGCTCTAAAATCACTTAAATGTCTTTAAAATGTCAAATGACCCCTAAAATTTTCCAAAATTTCACATTACAGTTGTAGTAGTGCACGTTAAACATAGAAAAAATTGAAGGCCGTAAGAGGAAGCTATCTCCCGTTCATCATCAAACATGCATTGGTCCTTCGTGGAACCACGAGCCTTCTAGTGAGTTGCTCCAGTTTTTGAGGGGTCTGTGTCCAAACTTTCGTCAATCTGCCCATTTTGTTTACCACATCATCTTGGTGCATGACACTAAATCAAGCAAGGTTTCATGTTTTTCTGATCATTTTTTAAATTTTTTTGGAATTAAAATGCCATGCTACTCCATGCATGTGTGCCCATGTCTTAAGTCCAATATGTTTGAAAATTCCTTCTAATTTACTGTACATGGAATTAACTCGCACACAACTATGCAAAAATATGATTTTTCAAACTGTTATGGTTAGGCGTTGCATGTAGATGTAGCTCAAATTTGAATTATGGTCATTAAATGGTTAGAAAATCACTTAAATATCTTTAAAAGGTCAAATGACCCCTAAACTTTTCAAAAAAGTCACATGACAGTTGTATTAGTGCATGTTAGACGTAGAAAAAAGTTGAAGGCCGTAAGAGGAAGCTATCTCCCGTTCGTCATCAAACATGCATTGTGCCCTCTCTGAAGCACGAACCTTCTAGTGTGTTGCTCCGGTTTGTGAGGGGTGTGTGTCCAAACTTCCGTGAAACATGCCAATTTTTTTACCACATCATCTTGGTGGCATGACATTAAATCAACCAAGGTTTCATGTTTTTCTGATCATTTTTTTAATTTTTTTTGAATTAAAATGCCATGTCACTCCATGCATACATATGCATGTGTCCATGTTGTGAGACCAGTATGTTTGAAATTCCTTCTAATTTACTGCACATGGAATTAACTTGCGCACAAGTATACAGATATGATTTTACAAACCGTTTTGGTTATGCGTTGCATGTAGATGTAGTTCAAATTTGAATTACGGTTATTAAATGCCTAGAAAATCACTTAAATTTTTTAAAAGGTCAAATGACCCCTAGAATTTTCAAAAGTTTCACATTACAGTTGTAGTAGTGCATGTTAGCCGTAGAAAAAAATTGAAGGCCGTAAGAGGAAGCTATCTTCCGTTCGTCATCAAACCTGCATTATTCCCTCTCAGAACCACGAGCCTTCTAGTGAGTTGCTCCGGTTTGTGGGGGGTGTGTGTCCAAACTTTCGTGAAGCAGGCCAATTTTTTTACCACATCATCTTGGTGGCATGACATTAAATCAACCAAGGATCCATGTTTTTCTGATCATTTTTTTAATTTTTTGGAATTAAGATGCCATGTCACTCCATGCATACGTATGCATGTGTCCATGTCGTGAGACCAATATGTTTGAAAGTTACTTCTAATCTACTGCACATGGTATTAACTTGCACATAAGTACACAAATATGATTTATCAAACCGTTTTGGTTAGGCATTGCATCTAGATGTAGTTCAAATTTGAATTAAGGTCATTAAACAGCTAGAAAATCACATAAATTTTCTAAAAGTTTAAATTTGAACCAAGGTTTCATGTGTTTCGGATTTTTTTTTATTTTTTGGAATTAAAATGCCATGTCACTCCATGCTTAATTGTGTCATAGCCTTGAGACCAACATGTTTGAAAATTCCTTCCAATTTACTACACATGGAATTAAATCACACACAAGTACACGAAATATGAGTTTTCAAACCATTTTCATTAGCTGTTGCATGTACATGTAGTTCAAATTTCAATTACGGTCATTAAATGGCTAGAAAATCACATAAATGTCTTAAAGGGTCAAATGACCCCTGAAATTTTCCAAAATTTGACATGACGGTTGTATTACTACTACAAAATTTTCTCGTACATTTAAAACACCATACGTTGCCACTGTACTCCAAATTCGCCTTTCACACCTAATGAAAAATATCTACAACATCACACATAGTTGTTCTAGAGGATTCGTTTGCGATGAAAATATCTGGGTCTATTTAAGTCTCCCACCTTCAGCTTCGCCAGCTCATCTGCTTCAGTGCCGGGAACCCCCGAATCCACGAATCCCGACCCCCATTCCTGCACCCCCTTATTGCAAAAGATGACGCCGTGGAAACACTTTGTGAAGGCCCTTACGATGGCCGCGTCCCCCCGAGCGCGGCCGCTGGCGCCGAGAGCGCGGCCGCCTAAACCGAGAGTACCGCCGCATCCGCATTGAGCGCGGCCGCTTCCGCTGAGAGGGCATATGCGGCAGCCGTCAAGGCAGCAGCAGTAGCCGAGATGGCTGTAGCTACTGCTGCAACGGTGGCTGCAAACGCCCAGAGCGCTCGAGCTGCCGTCCGGGCCACTGATGTCGCCCTGGCCTGGGTCGAGGCCATCCACGCCATGATCGAAATGCACACGCCAAGATATTCCAGTCCACCTCGGACTCCAGCATGCAACCCACGTCTGAAAAGGCGATGGTGGCCATGGAGCACCTGCTTCCTCATGAGGTCACCGAGCGGGAGCTGGAGATGCAGGAGGCGGCGGAGATCGAGGAGCATCGGGAGGAGGAGTTGCGCATGGCCGAGGTCGAGGTAGAGAAGAGTCTGTCCATCGAGGAATCGGCTGTGGAGAACCACCGCGACCTCTGGCGCAGCCACAACTACGAGTACTAAAACCTTGAGGGTGGCGCCGAGGACGAGGAAGAGGACATGATAGACTTCAGCAGGGGGGACGCGGAGTCCACCAACAGCGACATGTCGCCAGGATAAGTCATCGACGTCTCATCTCACACCGGCGATGCATAGGCCGGCGTAGCGGTGGATTTGTTAAAATTATACGTACTTAGGCTTTGTTTTTAATACTAATATTTTGTTTAGAAATGTTTAGGTCAACTGGCTCTGTTTAATTACTAAAATTGCTCGATTCAGTAAGTGTGGTCTGTCTGATGTATGCTCTTTTGTGCGCCCAAATTAGCAAGCGATCTTAAATTACGCAATGACGTACCCGAGGAAATTTCCACCAAAATTTAAATTATTAAAGTCATCTCATGCGCGTAAAGCTGAAGAATCGTTTGCGATTCACACAATCGTTCAAAGTGAATGGTCCAGTGGCACCGCGCGCAAAGTTTCCCTCCACATTTCCAAAAAAAATTCCTACCACCAAAATATCTACCCCCGCCCCCTTCCCCCCTTCCCCACCTCCTTTCCTCCCCGACACCAAGTCACATTTCCCCTGTTTTCTCCTTCCTTCCTTCCTTGCTAAGCTATAACCACTTCCTCGCTCTCGTCGTCACACATCCTACCATCGGGGTCGCCATAGTCTTCTTCAAAGACATCCCCAGCGGTTCCTCCTCCGGCGACTACTCCTTCAGCACCCGGGTATGCCTCTCTTCTCTCTCTCGGGCTATGACTTGGAATGAAGGATTTTTACCCGACGGTCGATTTGAGTCGTTTCTTCCTCTTGTAGCTTCCTAAGACCATCAGCGGCAATGAATGGAGCGTGGTGGCTGAAGATCTCTCTTCTCATTGTCACCATCAATCTCCATGCTGTTTGATTCTATGGATAGTGGGAGGAAGTTTCTGGCATGTGTAGAGAAGGTTAGACCCTATTTCATTGTTACAAATCATTTGTTATATGTGATTCAAACACTGTCACGGTCCCAACCCTTCATACCACACCGTCAGCCAAACACATCCTAAGACAGTGTCAAAGTTTGTACCTACTATCTTAAATTGTTGCCATCTCATCAACGGTGCCATTAGAAAATTATTTGGCACCGCTTCAGCAGTTTGTGCAGCCAACTTTGGTCCACACATCCAAGCAGCCTAGCAGTAAAATACTAAATCTTTATGGAACGAAGGAACTAGGGATCGGAGCAACTACATGATCCGGAGTCCGGGTCCCTGATTTTTTTCCGCTAGATCGGCTCACCAGTACAGGGCACCTGTGCGAGATGTAGCAACAGTTGTCTTTACCCCAGTTTTGGCATACATAGTGGACGGTCTTAGTGCTATTAGTTCTATGTTACTGAATTTGTGCATGTACACACCTGTTAATATCAGTTCGTTGTCATCCAAACACTGTCACTATGCTGTTGCAATTATATTTACCTTCCTCATAAAATGTTCAATTTGTTATTTATTGTACATGTGTAAGAACTTGTAGCGTCGTTGTATTTAATTATTACTTCTGATGTTCCAGAATTTGGTTGTTGTCTCAGTACCAATTATTTCATTTGCACATTTGATCTTTTTGAGAAGATATGTCATAATTAACATGTTTCTTCAGATTTTCAAAAAAAGCATAGGTGATTTTCTATGTTGCTATAAACCTATTTCCCCTACAATTGTTACTGATCTAGTTTTCAATATTATAGGATGAACGGAAGTGTTCTTACTTGGAGTGGGTTGATCAATAGTGGCCACAGTCTTTGAAGATGTGCCTAGCGAAGCTCTAGAGCATGTATGAGGAAGAGAACACACGTAGGCTTAGAGAAAGTGTTGTCAATGCTGAAGCATATTTCAAGATGCGGGATAAAAAGTTGAAGGTGGAGAATGAGCTTAGATTTTTTTTATATCAAACTTTGCTAAGATGGTGTTGGCGAAGGAGGAGGCACTTTCCCAGTTGGCCCGTGCAAAACAGGTTCTTATTGAATTGAAAGCAGAGGTGGATAAGATGAGCCTGGATGATCTCAAATAGAGAAATGGATATATTGTTCTTATGAAGTTGAACTAGCTATATGTTGTATTGTGTTGTTTTCATGTAGCTACCGTACTGTGATGTTATAATATATTTATGTGCCTGATATGAAATTGGCAAACAGCTGTACGATATGAAATGTGAATTTGCGTAATATTGAAATTATTAATTGTAAACTAATAAACCTGCTAAATGTGTCATGGACCTTTGCAAACGGCTCTAGCAGAAAAAGCGCTTGCGATGGATAGCCCAATGCCACAAAGTTTTCTTCATCAAATCGTGTGTGATATAGTTGATAAAAGCAAACAGTTAACCTTGGCAAACCGTGTGTGATAGTTACACCTTTCACACACGAGCCTACACATAAAATTGTGTGGGATGTACGTCCGAACGGAAACGTGTTCCCTGGATTGACTGTGTGGGATGTACATAAGAACATCACATTCCTTGGATTGACTGTGTGTGATATAGATACGAACGGAAATGTTTTCTGGGATTCACCATGTGGGATGTACATACCTATGGAAATGATTTTCTCGGATTACCATGTGGGATGTACATACCTATGGAAATGATTTGGTTTTGATGCCTCGCCTGATCGCACACGGCCCCAGCCTAGGTCCCAAGAGGGCCTAACCTCGATGATTTCTGGGTCGTGTGCGAAGGACACGCTATCGCACACACTCACTTGGTGACGGTTCCAAATGCCATCGTGGAAACGGGTTAAAAACGATTTGTTTAGGACCGATGCGCACCAGTGGGATGCGAGGAGAAGGCACAAAGAGAACATCCCTCCCCGGCTATCACCCGAAGAGGCTAGTGATGATGATGCCGGGGAGGGAGGGGAAGAGCAGGAAGATGAGGTGACAGGACACCGGTCGGAGGCGAAGGCATCCACGCCATCGTACTCCGACCTGACCCCTTGCCACCGCCTTCTCCGTCTTCCCCTGCTTTCTCCTAACCACCAAGACTCCGGTCTGACGCCTCCAACGGAGAAACAACAAGCAGCCAGAACGTCTAGGGGGCTCGAGGTGTGCCGCGCCCCACCTTGCTGGGCAGGAAGGCCCACCTCTCGTCGATGTCGGCCCCAAGACCTCCGGGAGGGGCAATGCTGGAATTGCCAATGGTCTCCGGGCCCTCCTCCCGGACGAGCATTGAAGATACTAAAAGACTCACCAGGCCAAGGACCAGGCTCACTCCCCAAGCATCAACACTGGCATGAGGCAACAAATGCCTCGAGCCAGAGCCCAGGAGCTGTCCCCAGGCTTCCTTCTCAAACATGACTAGCAGAAACAGAATATTAGGAGAGGAGGACCACAAAGGTGGGTGACTCCACCCTCCTTCACCCTCCCTTTTATAGGTCGGGCGGGGAAGGGCAGCTGCTCCATCCACTGGTGACCACCACCCTCCTCCACCAATTCAAGACGGGAGGGCCCTTTCCAAGGTATTCTCCCTCGCCATGTGCCTCCGTTACCTACCCCATGCATGGCTAAGGATAAGGGCGCGCCGTGGGAAGAGTAAGTTGGCGGTTTCTACCCCGTGCATTAAAGTCATTCACGGGCCATCACTGGAGTAGCCCCACCACAATTGGCCTTACACCATGCATGGGCAAACCGGAAACTGGCCTGGAATCAAGGATGATGAAGCAACAACGGAAAACTCAAGGGGCCAACCACTTCAACATCCTTGCTGGTGCATTTATTAGGCCCTACCCCGATGACGCTCAGCAGCGCGTTCGGGGCAGGCCCGGGGGCTTCTATCGGTGCAACAAACCCTGGGTCTGTTGCCCAGACTGTACACATGCACGAGATGAAGATTGAAGCACCAACCCAAGTCACTAATTGAAGGAACAAGAAATTTGTAGAACCAACACGTAGTCCAGAGAGACCAAGATTGAGCCAGAAGAGCAAGATATCGGCAAGAGAAGGGCCTCCCTTGCCGGGCAGGCGAGGCCAACAAGGAGCAAGGCCACCGCAAGGAGCAGGAACCGAGGCACCTTGGTAAGGTCTGCCGGGATCACGGGTGCAGAACCACCCCACCAACCACTCATGTGTGACCCACATCGTCAATCAGTGCGGTGTCAAGCCGCAAGATGATTAAGTGGCAGCTGTTCGCCACATGGCAGCCATTTCCTACAGAAGAAGCCTATAGATGACACCCGTCCGGTGATGTGTCAAGGGAACATGCGTGAAGCTAGCAAGATAGCCCGGCGAGCCTTGTCGGGCAACCAGTGATGCGACACTGAGCGGTGCATTTAATGCACCCTGTCATCCCGCAGAGTTAGGTATGATAGCACTGTTTGCTATCATATCAGTGCATAATGACTACTTTGCCATTGTGGTGACCCCTTAATCTATAAAAGGGGCCCATGGCAACCATAGAAAGGGTTGGAAAGTTGATGAACCCACACCCCCATACGCGTGTGGTCTCTACTGCCATAAGGCAATCCCTGCCGGGCAAGTGTACTATGCTTCACCACCTCCATTTCTCCATCAATCCACCAGAGCAGGAGTAGGGTTTTACGCCTCGTGGTGGCCCGAACCTGGGTAAATTGCTTGTTTGCTCTCTATCGTGCTGTCGTGCGCTGGTCTGCTCTTTGTGCTACACGACGTCCCCTACCGAACCAGCAAGGGGCCTCTTGGTCTCATAGGTGGCCACGGATATCCCGCGACACTATGGAGGGGGTTGGTAGGATTTAACCATCGCACGCTGCTACTTGTGAGCTGCATTAGGGTTTCCCCGAAGAGGATAGGATGATGCAGTACAATAAAGATAAGTATTTCCCTCAGTTAAGAACCAAAGTTATCAATCCAGTAGGAGAACCACTCCACACCCTGATACATCCATTTTGCATCATGTTTTCCTACTGTTATTTATAATGTTTTTATACATAATAATGCTTTATGGAGTAATTCTAATGCATTTTCTCTCATAATATCCAAGGTTTACACAAAGAGGGAGAATGCCTGCAACTCAATTCTAGACCCAAAAAAGTTACGTCAGAGTTACCTATTCTACACAACTCCAAATGAGATGAATATTTATGAAGAATTATTTTGGAACATATTAAAAAACTGGAGAAAATAACTACTGGAGACGGAGCACCTAGTGACCACAAGATACAAGGGCGCAACAGGCCCCCAGGAGCGCCCTAGTGTATTGTGTTCAGCCCAGCCCACCTCCATTGCCCATCTTCTAGTATATAGGTCATTTTGACATAGAAAAAAATAATGATAGGACTTCTGGGATGGAGCTAGGCAGAACTTGGGAAGGATCACTTTTGCCCTCCGGCGAAGTGATTCCGCCGGGGGAACTTCCCTCCCGTAGGGGGAAATCGAAGCCATAGTCATCACCAACAAGCTTCTCATTTTTGGGAGGCCAATCTCCTTCAACAACTTCAAGATCACCATCTCCACTCAAACCCTAGGTCATCTCTTGTGTTCATGTAACATCCCAAAATTTAAAATTTGGAATGATATATTAAATAAATAGTTTTGATTGATTGTTTGATTGTGGTGTGGTTGCTTGTGTGAAATTGAGTGAAATTTGAAATTTTTTGAAAGTTGAATGAGAGGGAATGAAATGACTTTCCCAAACTTTCACCTTGCATTCATGATCTCCATGAATTCAAATTTCATTTCATCACAAAACCCTAGAGAGAAGATGATATGATTTATTCCATTTAATGAAATTAAAAGGGTTTTTTGAAAAGGTTTGAATTCCATAGGAAAGTATTTGCATTTCATTTGGAAACTTTATGCAACTCAATGATTTTCATGAGAGAAGATAAAATGACTTCTTCAAATCATATGAAATATGAGTTGGAAGTTAAACATAATCAAACTTAAAGTCCCTTTGAAGGTGTTTTGAAAATCATTTTTAATTTGGAGTTATTTGGTTTTTATTCAAATTATTTTTCTCCAAAAATTAAATATATGGAAAATTGGGTAATATGATTCCCTATAGTAGAAAATTGGACAAAAGTGAGTTTGAAATTATTTTGGTCTTTGAAAATATTTTTATTTGGTTTTTAAATGAACAACAGTATTGTTTGCTTTATTTAAATTTTTGCCGAATTTATTTGCCGCTGAAAATATGTTCATGTTTTAGGAAATAGTTTTCTGAAAATTTTGATATATAATATGCCATCATTTCTCATCGATGTGATACTCTCTCCTTTTCTTCTCCACACAACTACCCCCATCATATTCTATTCCGCCCACAGTGCTATGTCCATTGCTCACGCTCATGTATTGCATAAGAGTTGAAAGGGTTATGAGCATTAATAGGTATGAACTAATTGCTTGGCTTGTCATCGGGGTTGTGCATGATAAATACTTTGTGTTCAGAAGTTGGAGCATGACAAGACTATATGATTTTGTAGGGATAACTTTCTTTAGCCATTATATTTTGAAAAGTCATAATTGCTTTTTAGTATGCTTGAAGTATTATTGTTTGTATGTCAATATTAAACTTTTGTTTTGAATCTTACAAATCTGAATATTCATGCCACATAGAGAAAGATTACATGATAAACATGTTAGGTAGCATTCCACATCAGAAATTGTATTTTTATCATTTACCTACTCGAGGATGAGCAGGATTTAAGCTTGCGGATGCTTGATATGTCTCCAATGTATCTATAAGTGCAACAACTCATGAGTGACATGTATGAAATAATTATGAACGGTGGTTTTGCCACAAATACGATGTCAACTACATGATCATGCAAAGCAATATTACAATGATGGAGAGTGTCATAATAAATGGAATTGTGGAAAGTTGCATTGCAATATATCTCGGAATGGCTATGGAAATGCCATAATAGGTAGGTATGGTGGCTGTTTTGAGGAATGTAAATGGTGGGTTAATGATACCGGCGAAAGTTGCGCGGTACTAGAGAGGCTAGCAATGGTGGAAGGGTGAGAGTGCGTATAATCCATGGACTCAACATTAGTCATAAAGAACTCACATACTTATTGCAAAAATCTATTAGTTATCGAAACAAAGTACTACGCGCATGCTCCTAGGGGGTTATATTGGTAGGAAAAGACCATCGCTCGTCCCCGACCGCCACTCGTAAGGAAGACAATAAAAAAATAAATCATGCTCCGACTTCATCACATAACGGTTCACCATACGTGCATGCTATGGGAATCACAAACTTTAACACAAGTATCTCTCAAATTCACAACTACTCAACTAGCATGACTCTAATATTACCATCTTCATATCTCAAAACAATCATCAAGTATCAAACTTCTCATAGTATTCAATGCACTTTATATGAAAATTTTATTATATCCCTCTTGGGTGCCCATCATATTAGGACTAAATTCATACCCAAAGCAAACTACCATGCTGTTTAGAGACTCTCAAAATGATATAAGTAAAGCATGAGAGATCAATAATTTCTATAAAATAAAACCACTACCGTGGTCTAAAAAGATATAAGTGAAGCACTAGAGCAAACGACAAACTACTCCAAAAGATATAAGTGAAGATCAATGAGTAGTTGAATAATTATGTAACTATGTGAAGACTCTATAACATTTAAGAATTTTAGATCTTGGGATATTATTCAAACAGCAAGCAAAACAAAATAAAATAAAATGACGCTCCAAGCAAAACACATATCATGTGGTGAATAAAAATATAGCTCCAAGTAAGGTTACCGATGAACGAAGACAAAAGAGGGGATGCCATCCGGGGCATCCCCAAGCTTAGGCTGTTTCCACTCCTTATTCCATAGTCCATCGAACCTTTACCCAAAACTTGAAAACTTCACAACACAAAACTCAACAGAAAATCTCATGAGCACCGTTAGTATAAGAAAATAAATCACCACTTTTCGTACTGTTGTGGACTCATTATAAATTCATATTGGTGTAATATATACTGTATTCCAACTTCTCTATGGTTCATACCCTCTGATACTACTCATAGATTCATCAAAATAAGCAAACAACACAAAGAAAACAGAATCTGTCAAAAACAGAACAGTCTGTGGCAATCTTGAGGTTTTGAATAATTCTATCACTATAAAAATTATGAAATAAATGGGTGGACCTGAGGAATTTGTCTATTAATCACCTGCAAAAAGAATCAACCTTACCGTACTCTCCAGTAAAAAATGGCAGCTAATCTCGTGAGCGCAAAAGTTTCTGTTTTTTACAGCAAGATCGCAAAGACTTCACCCAAGTCTTCCCAAAGGTTCCACTTGGAACAAACACTAAATAAAACATAAAACTACATCCAAACAGAGTCTAGATGAGTTATTTATTACTAAATAGGAGCAAAAAGAAAAGAACAAAAATAAAATTGGGTTGCCTCCCAACAAGCGCTTACGTTTGATGCCCCTAGCTAGGCATGATGATTTCAATGATGCTCACATACAAGATAACAATTGAAACATAAAGAGAGCATAATGAAGAATATGACTACCACATTTAAGTCTAACCCACTTCCTATTCATGAGTATTTTGTGAGCAAACAATTTATGGGAACAATAATCAACTAGCATAGGAAAGGAAAACAAGCATAACTTCAAGATTTTAAGCGCATAGAGATGAAACTTGATATTATTGCAATTCCTACAAGCATATATTCCGCCGTCATAATAATTTTTAGTAGCATCATGAATGAATTCAACAATATAACCATCACATAAAAGCATTATTCTCATGACGCAGAAGCATAGAAATTTTACTATTCTCCACATAAGCAAAATTCTTCTCATTCGGAATAGTGGGAGTAAACTCAACGAAATAACTACCATGTGAGGCATAATCCAATTGAAAATTAAAGTCATGATGACAAGTTTCATGGTTATCATTATTCTTTATAGCATACATTTCATCACAATAATCATCATAGATAGCAACTTTGTTGTAATAATCAATTGGAACCTCTTCTGAAATAGTGGATTCATCACTAAATAAAGTAATGAACTCTCCAAATCCACTTTCATAATTATCAGAATAAGATTCAACACCCTCCAAAATCGTTGGATCATTACTTTCTAAAGTTGACACCCTTCCAAACCCACTTTCATCAATATAATCATCATAAATAGGAGGCATACTTTCATCATAATAAATATTCTCATCAAAACTTGGGGGACTAAAAATACCATATTCATCAAACATAGCATCCCCAAGCTTGTAGCTTTGCATATCATTAGCATCATGGGTATTCAAGGAATTCATACTAACAACATTGCAGTCATGTTCATCATCCAAAGATTTAGTTCCAAACATTTTAATGCATTCTTCTTCTAACACTTTGGCACAATTATCGGAATCCTTATTTTCACGAAAGATATTAAAAAGATGAATCATATGACGCAACCTTAATTCCATTTTTTGTAGTTTTCTTTTATAGATTAAACTAGTGATAAAACAAGAAACTAAAAGATTCGATTGCAAGATCTAAAGATATACCTTCAAGCGCTAACCTCCTCGGCAAGAGCGCCAGAAAAGAGCTTGATGTCTACTACACAACTTTCTTCTTGTAGATGTTGTTTGTTCTCCAAGTGTAGAGGTTTGTAGGACAGTAGCAAATTTCCCTCAAGTGGATGACCTAAGGTTTATCAATCCGTGGGAGGCGCGGGATGAAGATGGTCTCTCTCAAACAACCCCGCAACCAAATAACAAAGATGGTCCCCAACACACCCAATACAATGGTAAATTGTACAGGTGCACTAGTTCGGCGAAGAGATGGTGATACAAGTGCAATGTGGATGATAGATATAGGTTTCTGTAATCTGAAAATATAAAAACAGCAAGGTAACTAATGATAAAAGTGAGCGAAAACGGTATTGCAATGCGTTGAAACAAGGCCTAGAGTTCATACTTTCACTAATGCAAGTTCTTTCAACAATAATAATATAATTGGATCATATAACAACCCCTCAACATGCAACAAAGAGTCAATCCAAAGTCACTAATAGTAGAGAACAAACGAAGAGATTATTGTAGGGTACGAAACCACCTCAAAGTTATTCTTTCTGATCGATCTATTCAAAAGTCCATAGTAAAATAACACAAAGCTATTCTTTCCGTTCAATCTATCCTAGAATTCGTACTAGAATAACAACTTAAGACACAAATCAACCAAAACCCTAATGTCACCTAGATACTCCAATGTGACCTCAAGTATCTATGGGTATGATTATACGATATGCATCACACAATATCAGATTCATCTATTGAACCAACAAAAAGAACTTCAAATAGTGCCCCAAAGTTTCTACCAGAGAGTCAAGACGAAAATGTGTGCCAACCCCTATGCATAAATTCACGAGGTCACGGAAGTTGCAAGTTGATCACCAAAACATACATCAAGTGAATCAAGTGAATATCACATTGTCACCACAGATAAGCACATGCAAGACATACATCAAGTGTTCTCAAATCCGTAAAGACTTAATCCGATAAGATAACTTCAAAGGGAAAACTCAATCCATTACAAGAGAGTAGAGGGGGAGAAACATCATAAGATCCAACTATAATAGCAAAGCTCGCGATACATCAAGATCGTACCGAATCAAGAACACGAGAGAGAGAGATCAAACACATAGCTACTAGTACATTCCCTCAACCCCAAGGGTGAACTACACCCTCCTTGTCATGGAGAGCTCCGGGATGATGAAGATGGACATCGAAGAGGGATTCCCCCCTCCATCAGGGTGCCAGAATAGGTCTAGATTTGTTTTCAGTGGCTACAAAGGCTTGCGGTGGCGGAACTCCCGATCTAGGTTATGTTCTGGAAGTTTGGGTATATATAAGAGGTTTTGGCATCGGGAACAAGTCAGGGGGGTCTCCGAGGCAGCCACGAGATAGGGGGGCACGCCCCCACCCTTGTGGTGGCCTCGGGACTCTTCTGGCCCATCTCCGGTACTCTATGGGCTTCTTCTGGTCGAAAAATGATCTCTGTGAAATTTCATGTCAATTGGACTCCATTTGGTTTTCCTTTTTTGCGATCCTCGAAAACAAGGAAAAAACAAAAACTAGCACTGGGCTCTAGGTTAATAGGTTAGTCCCAAAAATGATATAAAATAGCATATAAATGCATACAAAACATCCAAGGTTGATAATATAATAGCATGGAACAATCAAAAAATTATAGATACGTTGGAGATGTATCAATGCCCCCTCCCCCTCAACCGAGGTTCACCTAGCAAAGTTTGAAGTCGCTAGTAGCCCCCCTCCTCCCTTGTGTCGGCACGAAGGGAATCCTAAGCTATGAATGCATGCCCCCCAACCAATGTTCACCATAGCAAAGTGCGAAGCAGCTAGCAGCCCCCTCCCTTGTGTTGGCACGAAGGGAATCCTAAGCTATGAATGCATGCCCCCTCAACTGATGTTCACCTAGAAAACTATGAAGTATAGCTAGCATCCCCCCTCCCTCGTGTCGGCATGAAGGGATTCTTAAGCTATGAATGCATGCCCCCCCAAACAGAGGTTCACCTAGCAAAGTGCGAAGTAGCTTGCAGCCCCCTCCCTCGTGTCGGCACATTGGGAATCCTAAGCTATGAATGCATGCCCCCTCAACTGATGTTCACCTAGCAAAGTGTGAAGTAGAGCTAGCATCCCCCCTTCCTCGTGTCGGCACGAAGGGATTCTTAAGCTATGAATGCATGCCCCCCCCAAACAGAGGTTCACCTAGCACAGTGCGAAGTAGCTTGCAGCCCCCCTCCCTAGTGTCGGCACGATAGGAATCCTAGCTAAGCTAAGAATGCATGCCATCCCCCCCAACCGAGGTTCACCCTAGCAAAGAGCGAAGTAGCTAGCAGCCACCCCTCCCTCGTGTCGGCATGAAGGGAATACTAAGCTATGAATGCACATGCCCCCCCAATCGAGATTCACCTAGCAAAGTGCAAAGTAGCTAGCAACCCCCTCGTGTCGGCATGAAGGGAATCCTAAGCTATGAGCATGCCCCGCCCCCAACCGAGGTTCACCTAGCAAAGTGAGAAGTAGCTAGCAGCCCTCCACCCTCCCTCATGTCGGCACGAAGGGAATCATAATTAAGCTATGAATGCAGCCCCCCCAACCGAGGTTCACCTAGAAAACTGCTGTGTACCAACCCCCCCCCCC
The DNA here is from genome assembly GCF_018294505.1 of Triticum aestivum. NCBI lineage: Eukaryota > Viridiplantae > Streptophyta > Magnoliopsida > Poales > Poaceae > Triticum > Triticum aestivum. The sequence goes on from NC_057797.1 coordinate 257,678,960, forward strand.
CCCCACACACACACACATTTTCAGTCAGCGGGCCAGAGAGGCATATATCTCATCAAGATGGATCGTAAAACGGACCAAGAATAATCCACCTTGGTCATACAACCTCTTTCTTATTGTTGGTCAAAGTGATGGCCGTCCATGTGACCATGGAGATGGGCTAGCTCGCCAATAATCACGCAAGTAGCTAGTCCCCGAAGACAACCACTGCATGCGTGTGGCCCAAACATATGTATGGAGAGGTGTGTTTTCGAGTAACAATGGAACAACTTTGATGTGGCACCGTGATTTCAAACTAGAAATCCCCACACTGAGTGAGGGTTAGGTTGACGATGCATATGTATGTTACACCACACTTCAAGCCAACGACGAGGATTCATATATGCATGCATGCATGTAGTATATGCGCTCAAACTTAATTAGGTCTGAATCTCACCATGGCCGATACTATGATAAAACGAACCAAATGAAGAATCCGCCATGGTAACCTAGCTTGTTGTTGGTCAAGGTGATCATGGATGTCCACGTCGGCCCACGAATATATAGGCTTGTCGCTAAGAACCACGAGAGGGAGTGTATCGTTCAAAGGCAACCAATACATGCATATGTATGGAGGTGATGTATGTTTGAATACACAACATTGAACTGGCGCTTGTGTCAAAAATCATACACTAGCTCTCCACACAGAGCAAGATCGGTTCATGATGGTGTCGTTGTACTTCGACTCGATGGGAGGGATTCATGCGTACCCATGCAGGTGTGTGTTCTCAAAGTGTATCATGAATGTCATCCTAGAGGAAAAATAATATTCCCCTCCTAAGTCAAATTAACCTCTCTTGTTGTCAGGAAAAAAGAAGCGATGGACCAAGCGGGCCCATAGATGGAAAGCATCGATATCGCTGGTAACCGCTTAAGTGGGTGCGAGAGGAAAACCACCGGCTTTGCATGTGGGCCAAACATATATATGTTGAATACCCAAAATGCACAACTTTGATGTGCCACATGCCTCAAAAACCATAAACCATGCACCCACACAGAGCAAGGTTCATATCAAGCGTACTACATATGATAGTCCCCTTCCCCCCTCTTCACCGCATACTATATGCTCGTGCCGTAATATATGTACAACCCGAAAGAATCATCATTGATGGTGAAATTAATTAACCTCTCCCAATGTAGGTCAAAGTGATGCATGCATGCATGCATGCATCGACGATGGCCTCATGGGCCCATAGATGGAAGCATCACATGTGAGTGTCCTAGCTAGGATAGATATGCATGTGGCCCAAAAAGGTGTTGTGTGATGTTTGAATAACCAATCTCACAATTTTGATGTGGCACGTGCCTCGGTAACCCAAAAGTCCCGACACTGAGTGAGGTGTACTTGTTCACGGACGCATACATATAGTATATATGCTAGTCCCCTCCCACCTCTTCGATGCGTACTATATACCACCATAACACAAATAAAAAAGATTCTACCTTGCTGGTCAAATTAACCTCACTGCCGGCTGTTCGTCAAAGTGATGGATGACGACCTCACGGGCCCATAGAAAGCATCACACGCGAGTATCGAGTGTCCTATAGGACAACCATCGACTGCATGTGGCCAAAACATTTATGTATGAAAGGGTTGTGTAATGTTTTAAATAACGATTTCACGACTCTGATGTGGCACCAGCCTGCCTAACAAAACGGCCAACCCACACGGTGGCTCACAACTCGTAGTGTACTACAAGCCACCCACCACCCCCAGATGCACACACCCACGCACATAGCGTGAATCCACCGCAACTACGATGCATGTTAAATTAATTATCCCGCGATGAACATAGATGTTACCAAAGGAGGGACGTTTTAATTTCAAAAAATTCACAGAGATCATTAAGACCCTTTAGTACATTGATTGATTGATTTTCTATGGTTATAATGTGCAAAAATCAAATTTGAGCTACATGCACACGTGACAGTGCACCTAAATGGATTGCAAAAACACATGTGTCTCACTGGGTGCATGTTTACTCCCCATGCAACAAATTTCAAACATTGAGAATCTTGATTTTTAAGTTCTAGTACATCCAAAACTTATTTGAAGTTCATGAAACTTATCATGGTGTCATATGGACACAAATACAAAGTGGCACTGTACTTTTTTTAATCAAATTTGAGACCAGTTTTGATGTAATCTTTATCTAATTACACACGGGAGATTATTGATAATTGGTAACCAATATACGAAACGGATTATCTATTCGAACCGTGAGCGTTAGACCGACAATGGATACGTGGCATGCTTCAGTTAAGAAATAAAACGTCATCATTAATCCTCCAAATAGAAAAACAATATACGTGCCACCGCGCGACCCGTCTGGCGTGCGAGCAGGCGTGAGTTGACGGGACGCATGCGCCGCACAGGCAGAGGGGGAGGCATGCGTGCAGGTGTGTGAATTGACGGAGGTGTGCCCGCTGTGTAGTTTCATCGGGAGGCATGCGAATAGCTGTGTGAAACTTTGGTAAGCACGCCAGCAGTCCGGTGCGCAGGCTCACCGGGAGGTGAGCCAACGGTTTGACTGCCGCCCGCCTCTCTCCCACTGCTCCCACTACTCCATATTAATGGTGCGCCCGAGCGGCCGCACCCCCATCCTCGCTACACACAAATAATCCTCTCTCTCTGCTTGCATCCTCGACGCCGCTCTCAGTCCTCAAAGCCGTCAGTGTATGAGGATGTCGCCGAAGCGCCCCATCGGAGGGAGGGGCGACGTCGGGGCTGCTAAAGCACTAGAGCACGACGCGGAGATGGAGACAGAGGTTGTTGTCACTGCCAGCGAGTTATCGCCGCACCCTGACATTGTCGACGACGTTGAGATTCCACAACCGCAGGCGGAGTTCCACACTGACTCCGACGACTAGTCCAACTCCGACGACCACTCCGGCGACGACTGCGACGACGATGGACAGCTGGTGTATTAGGACCTGGAACGATAGCTATGGATGCCCATTTTGCAACCACAAGATACATGACGCGTATCTAAGTGTTCTGGCGCATGCAAGAGGACGGGTCGTTGGCTCCTTCAAGCAGAAGTATTCTTGCAGGGTGGCGCACGACGTGTACGCCGAATAACTGGAGAAGCTTTAGGATCGTGTCGGATGCATATGAGATGAGATGTGGGATGGATAAAACTATGTACGCTTGAGTATGCTTAGTGACGGTTGAACTATGTACTTATGGTTGAACTATGCTTATGTATGTGTACGCTTATTATCTTTGTCTGAGTATGTCAAATATTTCGCCAAATTTTGGGAAAAATTACAACGGGGGACCAATAAGCTAGGACGGAGGTAGTACATCATTCACACACGGTACCCAAAATTGTAACCGTGTGCAATGACTTTCATTTTTCCTGCTACGTCAATCACACACGGTTCGCTCTAGCAAACCATCGCCCCCAAAATTCTTTGTGGGACAGAAAACCCTCACCACCCAATTCAAAAATTAAAAAAGAAAACCCTCACCATCCCCACATCACAAAAACCCTCACCCCGCCCGCCACCCCCTCGGCCCCTCCGGTATGTTCCCCATTCACACCAGCACAAGCTCCTTCACATTTATGCCATGGCACCGCCTATTGCGGCGGTAAACACTTAGCTCGACGCCTGTCGCCGCCAGGCTGCCGGCAAAGCCCACTGCATTTTGCCACTTCCGCTTGCCGCCGCCTATCGCCATCGACTTTATCGATGTTTCTCGCGGTCGACCCAGATCCGCTCGGTTGGGGAATCTATCGTACTGAGGGTTCTTTCTCATGGACGACAAGGTAACTAATTTAACGACATATTATCTCATCTCTTATCCTAGTTCATCTGCCTCCTTTAATCACCCGGCGGAAATCACCGTGAATTTATTTTTATTCGAGCTGATTTGAGGGTTTTCTTTCATTCATAGAATGTACGGTGTGCCGACACTTCAGGACTTGGCAACCGCTACCAGAGATTCCATCTCATCATACCGGATAACTTGAGGATGTGCGCGGTATGTTCAATCTCACCATGAATCGGTTGGCATGGCCTACTTTCCTGAACATATTCTAAATATTGCTACATTTGGATAAAAGGTGCCACATGCACCATATATGTAAAAGGGGATTACCCCCCTCTTCTTTCTATATTAGGCAAATTAATGATGTATTGTTCTTCCGATTACTCTCATATTTCCATGACATCATGTTTACCCTATCTCATTAATTATAGACTTTTTTCCTTTGATTTCAACTGCTGTACAGTTCTTTCAATTTGGGCCAATATTTGCATGTTACCATATTTTCTTTAACAATCCTACCATTTTCTGCAGGACATCCCTCGCTTTTGAATAGATTATGTTGTGCACAATTTTTCCCTTTATATACATCAAGGCTCCATGAATGTCATACTGCACACAAACCATGAATTTACAATCATTTCTCCTATAAGACCTGATGAACATGGTGACTCCTATTTTGGCACTAGCTTTTGGAATGAAATTGCAAAGTTTTATGTACTAAAAGATAGCACTAAAATTGCACTACACATAGTAGGGCCTAGTCATGAGATATATGCTAACTTCCCCGACAAAATCATCCGTCCAAACTTTGTTCCAAGTAAGTTTTCTTTTCAACTAGCTGCATATGTTGACTTACCCAGCAATGTCAAATGAATTGTGTAGTATTTAAGAAACCAACTGTTATTCCCTTTTCTTACTATATTCCTACCTCGTAACTTCTAGTTACCAATACACTTTTCTATTGCCCTGTTTTAACAAAATATTCCCTGTACTCCCATTTCTATCAGAAAGCGCCGCTGACAAGGAGACTCCAGAGGTGGAGAACGAGGCTGCCAACAAGCAGAGGTGGGGCGAGCTAGAACCGCAAGTGACTCCAGCAGGCCTAGACTTAATTAGTATCCTCCCCGATGATATGTTGGGAGTCATTATCTCCCTCCTCCCAATCAAATATGGGGCACGGACAACTCCAGCCCTCTCGACCTCATCGACACCCACGAGCTCTGCCATGGCTATCGCAAAAGCTTGGATGCATTCTCCAAGATCCTCGGCAGTCACCTTGGCCCAACCAAAGGCCTTACAATGGGCAAGTTCCGTTCCAACGACAAGGACGGATCCAAGCTTGACTACTGGTTCCGATGCCCCGCCCTAGAACATCTCGAGGAGCTCACTTTTGATGATGGGCATACGCGGTCGCTGCCAACGTCCGCACTCCGCCTCGCGCCACGTTGTGCGTTGCCAAGTTCAAGAACTGCAATTTCCTGCCCCTGAATGACGTGCCCGCTCTTATTCTACCACGACTGAAGCACCTCGAGCTCGTCACCGCCTGCCTCTCAAAGGGTGTCATGGAGCGCCTGCTTCATTGTTGTACTGCACTCGAGTACCTTCGTCTTCAGGCGATCAATGGTTTGAGTACCTTCCACATCACCTCCATGACTCTCCGAACTATTTATGTGTGTTGCTGGTGCGGCAGGAAGACATCACAAAAGGTGGACCACGGTATGGTCATCCAGGACACACCTGCACTAGAGAGATTACTTGTAGTTGATCAAGAAGGTCCAACAAGAATCAATGTCATTTCTGTGCCGAAATTGACAGTGGTGGGCTACTCGTCTGACAAATACCCCGAACTTGTTATTGGATCCACACCTGTTCCGGTACAACAGCCGCCTTCTACATCTCTTTCTACAAATTAATGTTATTTCTAGTTTTGAAGATGTTTGCTCGTCTATCATTCAGAAAATGATTCCGACAAGCTTGACCCTGAAACTGTGCATAGTGAAGGTCTTGGCACTAGAATCTATCGGGCCCGACCTGGAGCAAGTTATTAGTTTCCTAAGATGCTTTCTGTGCCTGCAGAAGCTATATATCGAGGTGATGTTCCTTTCCAGTTAAATGTTAACCATAAGGGAGTTCAATTTGTGACACCTTTTTCCAAGCTTACAATGACAATGTACTACTATTTCTGAAGGTTCTTTTGGAGGATTTCAGTACATACATGCCCCCCCATATTGGTTGCTTGATCCGTATGGTTACAATCAATAAGCATTTCTCCTTTGGATTCATCTGTACTAGTTTTCTTAGGGAACTTTTCATCCACTCCAACCTCTTGTGAAGAAGGCTACATTTTACTAGAATGTAATCAAATGCCCATGTTAATCATGTCAGATCGAAGATGGCATGTTTGTGCATTTTAAAAATCTTGCAAACGAAATAGCTAGGCATGAAGTAATGTTCAAAACTACATGTAGGCACTCACACGTTTTCTTCTTTTGCAGATAAGATTAGGCCTAGTGGGGGATAATGTGATACAATATAACAATCACGTCGAATGCCTAGATTTGCATCTCTCATAAATTACTTTGGACTCCTACCGAGGGACCTTACCGGAGATTATATTCGCCAGGTTCTTTGTTCTCAGAGCAAAGGTGCTAAAGGAAATGAGGTTTGCCCTACATTTATTGTGCAAAAATGAATGGTCTGTTGATCAGCGCCGGCGCCTGCGGCAGAATAGAGTAGGCTCCAAAAATGCTTAATTTCATTTTGGAACTTCATATGACTAAGTAATCGGAAGTCATCGGGTCAAACCCATACATGACTTCTTAGTGGCTGACCCCTTTGCAAAAATTGTGAGGTTTTGAAGCCAGACTTAGAAGCGGTGATATTAGTTTGAACCTCTCTGATATCCATGTTCAGCGCATCAGTGTGAGCGTTTGCAGCTGATGAGCTGAATTTCATTTCTAGTATCAGTTTGAACCTTGTATTTGTCACACCCTCGATGCGACTATAGCTCCCACGTGTCGAGGCACGACTTAGAGGCATAATCGCATTGAAGGCATATGTCGCAAGTTAGGCAATCTTCACAACAACCCATGTAATATGAATAATAAAGGGGGGGATAACATAGTTGGCTTACACTCGCCACGTCACATCAAAGTACATAAATAACATTACATCATCCATACACTCAAGGCCTGACTACGGCGCCAAAATAAAAGAGAACCCAACATGCGACAATGGTCCCGAATCAAACCCCAACTACGCACCACTACTGATCATCAGGAAAAGACACGTAATAACGCTGAGAGTCTTCGTCGAACTCCCACTTGAGCTCGTACTCGTCACCTGGAGCGGAATCACCTGGACCTGCATCTGGAGTTATAGTATCTGTGAGCCACAGGGACTCAGCAATCTCGCACCCTCGCGATCAAGACTATTTAAGCTTATAGGAAGGGTAGGGCAAAATATGAGAAGCTGCAGCAAGCGACTAGCATATATGGTGGTTATCTTATACGCAAAAGAGAGCGAGAAGAGGAGGCAAAGCGCGAGCGTGAAAAGCTAGAGGAACAACCTGCGCAAGCATTACTCCAACACCGTGTCCACTTCCCGGACTCCGCCGAGAAGAGGCCATCACGGTAACACACTCAGTTGATTCATTTTAATTAATTAAGGTTCAAGTTATCTACAACCGGACATTAACAAATTCCCATCCGCCCATAACCGCGGGCACGGCTTTCGAAAGTTCAAACCCTGCAGGGGAGTCCCAACTTAGCCCATGACAAGCTCTCACGGTCAACGAAGGAATAGACCTCCTCCCAAGACGTTCCGATCAGACTCGGTATCTCGGTAATTCAAGACACTTCGACAGGTTAAAACAAGACCAGCAACACCGCCCGAATGTGCCGACAAATCCCGATAGGAGCTGCACATATCTCTTTCTCAGGGCACACTCAGATTGTCTTAGGTACGGGTAGGCCAGCCCAGAGTTGCCCCTGGTGGCCACCGGCAGCTGACAGGTGGACCAACACTCAGAGGAGCACTGGCCCGGGGGGGGGGTAAAATAAGATGACCCTTGAGTCTGCAGAACCCAAGGGAAAAAAGGCTAGGTGGCAAATGGTAAAACCAAGGTTGGGCATTGCTGGAAAAGCTTTAATCAAGGCGAACTATCAAGGGGTTCCCATTATAACCCAACCGCGTAAGGAACGCAAAATCCGGGAACATAACACCGGTATGACGGAAACTAGGGCGGCAAGAATGGAACAAAACACTAGGCGAGAGGCCGAGCCTTCCACCCTTCACCAAGTATATAGATGCATTAAGATAACATAGCAATATAATGATATCCCAACAAGTAAATAAATGTTCCAACAAGGAACGGCCTCCAATCTTCACCTGCAACTAGCAACGCTATAAGAGGGGCTGAGCAAAGCGGTAACATAGCCAATCAACGGTTTGCTAGGACAAGGTGGGTTAGAGGTTTGACATGGCAATTGGGAGGCTGACAAGCAAATGGTAGGCATCGTAGCATTGGCATAGCAAGAGCGAGCAAACTAGCATAGCAAAGATAGTAGTGATTTCGAGGGTATGATCATCTTGCCTGCACAGTTGTCAGAGTTGACTGGATCCTCAAGAGCAAACTCAACTGGCTCCTCGGTAGCGAACTCGTCTCCCGGCTCTACCCAACAAGACAAACAAGCAACAAGGATACAATCAACCACGTGCAAGACCAAGCAATATGATGAAATGATGATATGCTATGCGGGATACGATGCGGGATGCAAAATGCAAGATATGACAGGATATGCATGAACCTGGCCTCAACTTGGAATTCCAAGGGTGCCACTGGAAAGATGAGATGAAATCGCTTGAAAACGATATAAAGAACGCCGGAATCGGAGTTACGGTTTGGAAATGGCAAGCGATTCAAAATTGACACCGGTCTGCGATTTACAGCAAGTAGGCATCTAAATGCAATGAGATGAACATGCTACAGCCACCAAACATGACAACAAAATACATGGCAGGGATGCACACAAGATGCTTAACAAAAGACTAGCACTGAGCCACGGCCAATTCATCCATTATGAGGTTCAAACAAGCATGGCAAAAACGCAAATGCAAAACAGATTTCAGACTTAGTGAAATTAACACTTGTCTGAAATTTCAGATCACGAAGCCCTCTTCGGAGCAGCAAAACAACATGATACATGACCTGATTAAGACAAGTAAGAACATGGCATGGAGCTACTCAACAAGCTTAACAAAATACCCAAAGTGACCTGGGGCCAAAAGGGTTCACAAAATATACTAACGGGCACACGAACATAGCAAAAACATAATCAGTTTTCAGACTTAGTGAAAACTGAGACATGCTGAAATATAACTCACGAAGGCATGTAAACGAGCTCGATGCACTCACTACGGTGCAAGTCATGGCAAGGCAAGCATACATCCATAAAGAAGACACAAAATGCTAGCTAGACATGGCAAGAACAATGGCATAGCATGCACGGATCAACTACAATAACATCGGCAAAATCGCAAACGAGTTGACGATCTGCCCAGATTCACCACGAAGCAAAAGTAGAGCTCGATTGACTCAAGCTAGGTTGCTCCATAATTGCAAGTAAAGACATGGATGGATAGAGCATAACAAGATTAACAAAACTCCTTTACTGATCATCCTCAAAAGAGGCACGGATCACTAGGAAACAGCAAGAACATATGGCATCATGAACTAAATAATCCCAGACTTAGTGAAAACTACTAAGTCCCTGAAAACAGGTTTACCGGGTGCCTCACTTTGCAAGCTTGCACAAGTCACCACACACATCCTAAAAATGCATGGGTTGCACCTCTGGAAAGAAGACAAAATCCTTAACAAAATATATGAAGGACTCACAGGCATATCATGCACACAACAATCATGGCAAAAATGACAAAAGTCTAAGATGAACTAGCAGATCTGACAAATATCTCACGAAGCCCCCTTCTAGCAGCATTTCGGGCATCAAGATGAGCTCAAATGAAAATGATGCAATGGAATGAAATGATGTACTCGTCGAGGCGAACATTTTGATATACTATACGTCCAAAACGGAGCTACGGATGCGGAGATATCACCGGTCAAAGTATGCACAAAAATTAGGGTTCGGGGAAGAAAAGTCAACCGAGATGATTTTTTTTCCAGATCTGGATCTGGCGCGGTTCCCGAGGTTCGCCGCCGTTACTGTAGCTGCCGGACTTGGAGAGGAGGAGGCCGGGCATGGGGAGCTCGCCGGAGTGGAGGAGAGGCCGGGGCAGCGGCTGGCCGGCTCGGGGCGGAGCGGTGGCCCGAGGCGGCGGGCGGCGGCGGCCGCCGGTGTAGAAGACGAGGCCGGCGACGGCCGGAGTTGGCGAGGCGGCGCGGTGGCGCCGGAGAGGCGGCGCGGTGGCTCCAGCCACCGGGCGCGAGGAAGAGGGCGGAGGAGGCGGGCGCTGGCGGCGGAGACGAGCGCGAGGCGGCGGCCCGCGGTGGCGGAGTCGGGGGCCGGGCGTGGGCCTCCCGGGCCGGCGGCGCGGTAGGTGGCGGAGGCCACGTGGCAACGGCGGGTTCGCTGCGGCGATGCGTCCGGTCGGATCGGACGTGTCCGGCCAGCGCGGGGATCCTTTTTTTTGGCTAGGGTTTCGTAGGAGGAGATGATCCGAAAACGGGGGGGGGGGGGCTATTTATAGGCATAAGTGGAGCTAGGAGAGTCCAAATGAGGTGCGGTTTTCGGCCACGCGATCATGATCGAACGCTCTAGGTGATGGAGCAGAGTTTGGTGGGTTTTGGGCCAAATTGGAGGGGTGTTGGGCTGCAACACTCACGAGGCCTTTTCGGTCCCTCGGTTAACCGTTGGAGTATCAAACGAAGTCCAAATGGTACGAAACTTGACAGGCGGTCTACCGGTAGTAAACCAAGGCCGCTTGGCAAGTCTCGGTCCAATCCGGAAATGTTTAATCCCCACACACGAAAGAAAGCTAGAAATGGCCACCGGAGGAGAACGAAGCGCCGGAATGCAAAACGGACAACGGGGAAAAAGCTCGAATGCATGAGATGAACACGTATGCAAATGCAATGCACATGATGACATGATATGAGATGCATGAAAACGAAAACGACACACGGAGACAAAGACCCGAACCCGAGAAATAAATATAACTTAACGCCGGAAACGGCAAGAGTTGGAGTACAAATAGGGAAAGTTACATCCGGGGTGTTACAACACTCCACCACTACGAAAGGATCTCGTCCCGAGATCTAGGACTGAAAGAACTCCGGGTACTCAGAACGGAGGTGATCCTCGCGTTCCCAGGTAGCTTCACGGTCGGAATGGTGTGACCACTTGACTTTGAGAAATTTGATTGACTTGTTGCGAGTCTTGCGTTCAGTCTCTTCAAGAATAGCAACTGGGTGCTCACGATAAGAGAGATCTTCTTGGAGCTCAATGTCCTCGAAGTTGACGGTGCGGTCAGGAGTCTTGAAGCACTTTCGAAGCTGAGAGACATGGAACACATCATGAACATTTGCAAAGTTTGAAGGAAGCTCGAGTTGATAGGCGAGGTCGCCTCTCTTGCTGACAATCTTGAAAGGTCCCACGTATCTAGGGGCAAGCTTCCCTTTGATACCGAAGCGACGAGTACCTTTCATAGGAGAGACACGGAGGTAAACATGATCTCCGATCTCGAAAGCCAAATCACGGTGCTTACTATCATAGTAGCTCTTCTGGCGGGATTGGGCTGCTTTGAGGTTATCACGAATGACTTTGCACATTTCTTCTGCTTCTGTGATTAAGTCATTACCCAGCAGCTGACGTTCACCGGTTTCAGACCAGTTGAGAGGGGTACGGCACTTCCTGCCATACAGAATTTCAAATGGGGCCTTGCCCGAACTTGCTTGAAAACTATTGTTGTAGGAGAATTCAGCATAAGGAAGACAATCCTCCCACTTCATGCCGAAGGAGATCACACAAGCCCTGAGCATATCTTCAAGAATCTGGTTGACACGCTCGACTTGACCGCTAGTTTGAGGATGGAAAGCTGTGCTGAAGCGGATGTTGGTGCCCATGGCCTTCTGGAAAGAATCCCAAAACTTCGAGGTAAAGATGCTGCCACGGTCTGAAGATATCACTTGAGGAATACCGTGCAGAGAGACAATTCGAGAGGTATAGAGTTCCGCCAATTGGGCTGCAGTGATCGACTCTTTGATAGGCAGAAAGTGAGCCACTTTGGTGAGTTTGTCGATGACAACAAATATAGCATCATTGCCACGCTTGGACTTTGGAAACCCAGTCACGAAGTCCATTTCAATGTGGTCAAACTTCCATTCTGGAATGGCTAGAGGTTGGAGGAGACCAGCTGGCCTTTGGTGTTCTGCCTTCACTCTTCTGCAGACATCACATTCATTCACGAATTGAGCGATCTCGCGCTTCATTCGAGTCCACCAATAAGCTTGCTTGAGGTCCTGATACATCTTCGTGCTCCCAGGGTGGATAGAGAGGAGAGAATTGTGAGCCTCGTTCATGATCACATTACGGAGGTCACCTTTGGGCACAACAATACGATCCTCGAAGAAGAGAGTGTCCTTGTCATCAAGGCGGTAGCACTTGTACTTGGACTGACTCTTGGCAATCCCAATCTTCACCTTTTTCACCATAGCATCAAGAAGCTGGGCTTGGCGAATCTGGTCTTCTAAGGTAGGAGAGACTTGAAGGTTGGCGAGGAAACCTTGAGGAACAACTTGCAGATTCAGTTTGCGGAAAGCTTCACAAAGCTCGGGTTGAAAAGGCTTAAGAATCAGACTGTTGCAGTAAGCCTTCCTGCTCAAAGCGTCAGCAATCACATTTGCCTTGCCTGGAGTATACTCGATACTCGGATTATACTCTTGAATCATTTCGACCCATCGAGTTTGCCTGAGGTTGAGATTAGGCTGAGTGAAGATGTACTTGAGACTCTTGTGATCAGTGAAAATATCCACTTTTCTCCCCAATAGAAGATGTCTCCAAGTCAAAAGAGCATGCACAACTGCCGCCAACTCGAGATCATGAGTGGGGTAGTTCTTCTCATTAGGCTTCAGCTGGCGAGATGTATAAGCAACAACTTTCTTCTCTTGCATCAAAACTGCGCCAAGACCTTGGAGAGAGGCATCACAAAAGACCTCGTACGGCTTGGATTCATCAGGTGGAGTCAGAACTGGAGCAGAGATCAACTTCTCTTTCAAAGTGTTGAAAGCGATATCACACTCCGGAGACCAAACGTACTTGACGTGCTTCTGAAGAAGATTAGAGAGAGGCTTCGCGATCTTGGAAAAGTTTTCAACGAATCTTCGGCAATAGCTTGCGAGACCGAGAAAACTGCGGAGTTGCTTCACGTTCTGAGGAGGTTCCCAATTCACAATTGCAGACACCTTCTCAGGATTCACGGCAATGCCCTTGGCAGAGATGATATGGCCAAGATAAAGAACCTCATCGAGCCAAAATTCGCACTTGGAGAACTTAGCGTAGAACTGATGTTCTCTGAGCTTATCAAGAACCAAACGCAAGTGCTTGGCATGATCTTCCTTGTTCTTGGAGAAAACCAGAATGTCGTCGAGATAGACCAAAACGAAGTCATTGGTGTAGGCGTTGAAGATGAAGTTCATCATGCGAGAGAACGTCGGAGGAGCGTTGGCGAGGCCAAAAGACATGACAGTGTATTCATATGAACCAAAGCTTGTTCTGAATGCTGTCTTGGGAATATCTTCTTCACGAATGCGAATTTGGTGATAACCCATACGGAGATCAAGCTTGGAGAATACTTGGGCACCTTTGAGTTGTTCGAACAGCTCATTGATGTTGGGAAGTGGGTATTTGTTCTTGATGGTCTTCTTATTCACTGGACGGTAATCAACACAAAGTCGGTCCGTTCCATCCTTCTTCTTCACAAAAAGAACACCACAACCCCACGGAGAAGAACTAGGCCGGATAAGACCCATTCTTTCTTGCTCATCGAGTTGCTTCTTCAGCTCCTTCAACTCTTCAGGTCCGAGCTTGTAAGGACGTTTGCACACAGGTTCCGTGCCAGGCTCAAGCTCAATAACGAATTCAACTGGCCGGTGCGGAGGCATTCCTGGGAGCTCTTCTGGAAAGACGTCTTGATATTCGCAAACGACTGGAATTTGAGAGATGGCATCCAATTCACCCTTCTCATTGAGAGAAAACAGACGGATAGTATTATCCCGAGCGGCAAAGACAATTACATCCTCAGACGAATGAGTCAATTGAATCTGCCTGGCTGCACAATCAAGCTGAGCCTTGTGCTTAGAAAGCCAATCCATCCCGAGAATAAGATCAATATCCGAGTCACCGAGAACCGTTGGAGAAGATAGAAACTTGTAGTCACCCAAAGTGATAGAAACATCCGGAACTATGGAGTTAGCCTGCATGCGCTTACCGGGAGAGACAACTGCTAAAGGACTAGGCAAAATTTGCAAAGGCAAACCATGCTTAGATGAAAATGGTCTCGAGATGAAACAATGCGATGCACCAGTGTCAAAAAGAACTTTTGCAGGAATATCGTTAACAGGAAGGTTACCCATGATCACATCTGACGAGTCCTCTGCCTGAGCTGCATTCATCAAATTGACCTTGGCATGCTTGGGGTTATGCTTGACCACAGCTGAACTTGTCGATCTGACAGGAGGAGGAGGAGGAAGACGCCTCTGGTTGAGACACTTGTTGGCATAGTGACCCTTCTGTTGGCACTTGTTGCACGTGACCTCTGAAAGCGGACGGTGATACGGAGCACTCGATCTTGGAGTTTGAGACGAAGTCTTGTTCTGAAAGCCAGGGTTGGGTGGGTGGGAAGAACCACTGCCACCTTTGCTCTTCTGCTGATACGGCTGACGGAACGGAGGAGGAGGAAGCCAAAACTTCTGCTGCTTGGCCACTTGAGTAGAGGAAGAAGGAGTAACATCTCTGACTCGCTTCTTGGAAGCATCACACCTCAACTGAGCAGCCTCTTGCTTCAGTGCCATGTTGTAGAACTCATCGTATCTCAAGGGCTCGAAGAGAACAAGAGCGAGCTGAATATCTTCTCTGAGACCACCCCTGAACTGATATATCATGCTCTTCTCATCAGGGACGTCCTGCTTGGCAAAGCGGGCAAGCTTCTGGAACAACTTGTTGTAGTCATAGACAGACAAAGAGCCTTGCTTCAGATTGCGGAATTCCTCACGCTTGCTTTCAACCACGCTCTGGGGAATATGATGAGCTCGGAAATCTCGACGGAAATCATCCCAAGTGATAACACGTCCACCTCTGGAGTCCTTGTACTGCTGGAACCATTCTGCAGCTTGATCTTTGAGTTGGAAGGAAGCGAACTTGACAAAGTCCTCAGGCCTGACGTTACTGCACTCGAAATGCTTACACAGATCCACAAGCCAATCGTCAGCATCGGTTGCCTCAACACAATTGTTGAAAGTCTTTGGCCCGTTAGCAAGGAACTAGTTGAGTGTAGCAAAGTGACTCTGATTGCTGCCTTGATTCCCTTGACTGCCTTGATTGTGCTCTTGAAGAATTTGCATGATCAGCTGTGTGTTTGCATTGGTTGCGGCCATCACAGCTTGCCATGCCTCCAGAGGAGGTGGAGGTGGTGGCGGATCAGGATTCGGAGTCGTGCGCGTTGGAGGAGCCACCCTGAAGAGGTTGACCACCATTAGCACATTGACAGATAAATATTGAAGCTGAATCCAACGGAATGAAAATTGCAACATATAGTCTTCACATCCGAACAAAATGAACGAATGCATTCCTCTTCAAATGGTCACATATCCATAAGTTGAGAAGCCACGTAGAATTAAGGTAGAAGAAGTAAAACAACAAGATACGGCTCGAGAACGAATAATCGGTAAGAAATCCCAATCTCAAACCAATATCCGTGGAAGAAAAACTAGAGCTACTAGAATTCCCACCTATGAAACTCCCGAACCTTTCCGGTTATGCAATCAGGTGTTGGGGATACAGGGGAAGCATAATATCTCACCCAAACTAGCAAATCCTACATCCAGCTGTATCCATCCTTCAACACATAACCAAGAAAACTTCGGAAACCATCTACCTCAACCTTCGAAAAGCATCCGTTATACAAGTTATGGCGATACTCCCGAACTCCCGCCCCAGTACTGGGTGGCGTCGAGGTTATCTCACCAACGAATTGCATAAAAGAGATTTTCGATGTCGGCGTACTAGACTCAGGTATTCCAGAACTGCAACGATAAAATTATGATGACAACACCTCAGAGCTCAACTCCCCGGGACACTTCCACTAAACCCCTGACAGGAGGCACCAAGACAATGTTCTCATCATAAAACCATCGGAACGATTCCAAGATACCCGCGTGATCCTAAAAAAAATTTAGTGAAATTTTAGAAGAG
This sequence comes from Triticum aestivum, assembly GCF_018294505.1. Taxonomy (NCBI): domain Eukaryota; kingdom Viridiplantae; phylum Streptophyta; class Magnoliopsida; order Poales; family Poaceae; genus Triticum; species Triticum aestivum. The sequence goes on from NC_057797.1 coordinate 257,695,202, forward strand.
AAGAGTCAAAACTCTACGTCAGGATGCCTTACCAGAGCGATGAGGAGACTGGGAAGTAAAAAGAATTCCTAATCTCTCCGATATATAATTCCTAAAGACTCAAAACATTTTTCTAGACACAACTCGGCCGCTAAAAACGATCAAGCAATGGGGCTCCTAAGGTCGGGAAAGGCTCTGATTACCAACTTGTCACACCCTCGATGCGACTATAGCTCCCACGTGTCGAGGCACGACTTAGAGGCATAATCGCATTGAAGGCATATGTCGCAAGTTAGGCAATCTTCACAACAACCCATGTAATATGAATAATAAAGGCGGGGATAACATAGTTGGCTTACACTCGCCACGTCACATCAAAGTACATAAATAACATTACATCATCCATACACTCAAGGCCCGACTACGGCGCCAAAATAAAAGAGAACCCAACATGCGACAACGGTCCCGAATCAAACCCCAACTAGGCACCACTACTGATCATCAGGAAAAGACACGTAATAACGCTGAGAGTCTTCGTCGAACTCCCACTTGAGCTCGTACTCGTCACCTGGAGCGGAATCACCTGGACCTGCATCTGGAGTTATAGTATCTGTGAGCCACAGGGACTCAGCAATCTCGCACCCTCGCGATCAAGACTATTTAAGCTTATAGGAAGGGTAGGGCAAAATATGAGAAGCTGCCAGCAAGCGACTAGCATATATGGTGGTTATCTTATACGCAAAAGAGAGCGAGAAGAGGAGGCAAAGCGCGAGCGTGAAAAGCTAGAGGAACAACCTGCGCAAGCATTACTCCAACACCGTGTCCACTTCCCGGACTCCGCCGAGAAGAGGCCATCACGGTAACACACTCAGTTGATTCATTTTAATTAATTAAGGTTCAAGTTATCTACAACCGGACATTAACAAATTCCCATCCGCCCATAACCGCGGGCACGGCTTTCGAAAGTTCAAACCCTGCAGGGGAGTCCCAACTTAGCCCATGACAAGCTCTCACGGTCAACGAAGGAATAGACCTCCTCCCAAGACGTTCCGATCAGACTCGGTATCTCGGTAATTCAAGACACTTCGACAGGTTAAAACAAGACCAGCAACACCGCCCGAATGTGCCGACAAATCCCGATAGGAGCTGCACATATCTCTTTCTCAGGGCACACTCAGATTGTCTTAGGTACGGGTAGGCCAGCCCAGAGTTGCCCCTGGTGGCCACCGGCAGCTAACAGGTGGACCAACACTCAGAGGAGCACTGGCCCGGCGGGGTAAAATAAGATGACCCTTGAGTCTGCAGAATCCAAGGGAAAAAAGGCTAGGTGGAAAATGGTAAAACCAAGGTTGGGCATTGCTGGAAAAGCTTTAATCAAGGCGAACTATCAAGGGGTTCCCATTATAACCCAACCGCGTAAGGAACGCAAAATCTAGGAACATAGCACCGGTATGACGGAAACTAGGGCGGGAAGAATGAAACAAAACACTAGGCGATAGGCCGAGCCTTCCACCCTTCACCAAGTATATAGATGCATTAAGATAACATAGCAATATAATTATATCCCAACAAGTAACTAAATGTTCCAACAAGGAACGGCCTCCAATCTTCACCTGGAACTAGCAACACTATAAGAGGGGCTGAGCAAAGCGGCAACATAGCCAATCAACGGTTTGCTAGGACAAGGTGGGTTAGAGGTTTGACATGGCAATTGGGAGGATGATAAGCAAATGGTAGGCATCGTAGCATTGGCATAGCAAGATAGTAGTGATTTCGAGGGTATGATCATCTTGCCTGCACAGTTGTCAGAGTTGACTGGATCCTCAAGAGCAAACTCAACTAGCTCCTCGGTAGCGAACTCGTCTCCCGGCTCTACCCAACAAGACAAACAAGCAACAAGGAAACAATCAACCACGTGCAAGACCAAGCAATATGATGAAATGATGATATGCCATGCGGGATACGATGCGGGATGCAAAATGCAAGATATGACAGGATAAGCATGAACCTGGCTTCAACTTGGAATTCCAATGGTGCCACTAGAAAGATGGGATGAAATCGCTTGAAAACGATATAAAGAACGCCAGAATCGGAGTTACGGTTTGGAAATGGCAAGCGATTCAAAATTGACACCGGTCTGCGATTTACAGCAAGTAGGCATCTAAATGCAATGAGATGAACATGCTACAGCCACTAAACATGACAACAAAATACATGGCAGGGATGCACACAAGATGCTTAACAAATTACTAGCACTGAGCCACGGCCAATTCATCCATTATGAGGTTCAAACAAGCATGGCAAAAACGCAAATGCAAAAACGCAAATGCAAAACAACATGATACATGACCTGATTAAGACAAGCAAGAACATGGCATGTAGCTACTCAACAAGCTTAACAAAATACCCAAAGTGACCTGCGGCCAAAAGGGTTCACAAAATATACTAACGGGCACACGAACATAGAAAAAACATAATCAGTTTTCAGACTTGGTGAAAACTGAGACATGCTGAAATATAACTCACGAAGGCATGTAAACCAGCTCGATGCACTCACTACGTTGCAAGTCCTGGCAAGGCAAGCATACATCCATAAAGAAGACACAAAATGCTAGCTAGACATTGCAAGAACAATGGCATAGCATGCACGGATCAACTACAATAACATCGGCAAAATCGCAAACGAGTTGACGATCTGCCCAGATTCACCACGAAGCAAAAGTAGAGCTCGATTGACTCAAGCTAGGTTGCACCATAATTGCAAGTAAAGACATGGATGGATATATCATAACAAGATTAACAAAACTCCTTTAATGATCATCCTCAAAAGAGGCACGGATCACTAGGAAACAGCAAGAACATATGGCATCATGAACCAAATAATCCCAGACTTAGTGAAAACTACTAAGTCCCTGAAAACAGGTTTACCTGGTGCCTCACTTTGCAAGCTTGCACAAGTCACCACACACATCCTAAAAATGCATGGGTTGCACCTCTGGAAAGAAGACAAAATCCTTAACAAAATGTATGAAGGACTCACAGGCATATCATGCACACAAGAATCATCGCAAAAATGACAAAAGTCTAAGATGAACTAGCAGATCTGACAAATATCTCACGAAGCCCCCTTCTAGCAGCATTTCGGGCATCAAGGTGAGCTCAAATGAAAATTATGCCATGGAATGAAATGATGTAGTCGTTGAGACGAACATTTTGATATACTATACGTCCAAAACGGAGCTACGGATGCGGAGATATCACCGGTCAAAGTATGCACAAAAATTAGGGTTCAAGGAAGAAAAGTCAACCGAGATGATTTTTTTTCTAGATCTGGATCTGGCGTGGTTCCCGAGGTTCGCCGCCGTTACTGTAGCTGCAGGACTTGTAGAGGAGGAGGCCGGGTGTGGGGAGCTCGCCGGAGTGGAGAAGAGGCCGGGGCGGCGGCCGGCCGGCTCGGGGCGGAGCGGTGGCCCGAGGCGGCGGGCGGCGGCGGCTGCCGGTGTAGAAGACGAGGCCGGCGGCGGTCGCCGGTGTAGAAGACGAGGCCGGCGACGGCCGGAGTTGGCGAGGCGGCGCGGTGGCGCCGGAGAGGCGGCGCGGTGGCTCCGTCCACCGGCCGCGAGGAAGAGGGCGGAGGAGGCGGGCGCTGGCGGTGGAGAAGAGCGCGAGGCGGCGGCCCGCGGTGGTGGAGTCGGGGGCCGGGCGTGGGCCTCCCGGGCCGGCGGCGCGGTAGGTGGCGGAGGCCACGTGGCAACGGCGGGTTGGCTGCGGCGATGCGTCCGGTCGGATCGGACGTGTCCGGCCGGCGCGGGGATCCTTTTTTTTTGGCTAGGGTTTCGTAGGAGGAGATGATCCGAAAACGGGGGGGGGGGCTATTTATAGGCATAAGTGGAGTTAGGAGAGTCCAAATGAGGTGCGGTTTTCGGCCACGCGATCGTGATCGAACGCTCTAGGTGATGGAGCAGAGTTTGGTGGGTTTTGGGCCAAATTGGAGGGGTGTTGGGCTGTAATACTCACGAGGCCTTTTCGGTCCCTCGGTTAACCGTTGGAGTATCAAACGAAGTCCAAATAGTACGAAACTTGACAGGCGGTCTACCGTTAGTAAACCAAGGCCGCTTGGCAAGTCTCGGTCCAATCCGGAAATGTTTAATCCCCACACACGAAAGAATGCTAGAAATAACCACCGGAGGAGAACGAAGCGCCGGAATGCAAAACAGACAACGGGGAAAAAGCTCGAATGCATGAGATGAACATGTATGCAAATGCAATGCACATGATGACATGATATGAGATGCATGAAAACGAAAACGACACACGGAGACAAAGACCCGAACCCGAGAAATAAATATAACTTAACGCCGGAAACGGCAAGAGTTGGAGTACAAATAGGGAAAGTTACATACGGGGTGTTACAGTAATCTTCGAATTTGAGCAATATAACTCTGGAATTTGAACCTTGTAACATTTCGAGATTTTTTTGGTACAATTGTTGAAATGGCATCGTATGAGACTCGTATCTTGCTAGCACTATTTTGACCTTAATATGCAATTGCCTTAGATTTTATTAACCATTCTCGAATCAGTTTACCTTGTCGATCTCACAACACACAATCTGTATAGCTAACTCGACTGCGATCCTCGACATTATTGCACACAGTTGGTTTCTTCCACCATGTGCACTGTAGAGCGTAGAATTAATTATCGCACTCGAGTGTCCATCACCACCATTCTGTGTAACTTTGACCTCATCACCCAAGGGTAAACTTATGACCGATGTCATTCCACACACTTAATTTTTATAAACCTTTTTGCCAATAAACGCCCATGATTTGTCCCTCTTCTAGCTGACACATGGCCAAACTAGCCGGGCAGGAATCTTGCGCGATAAACTGCGCGGTAGCGTGGGAATAGGGTCACCGACGATACATTTGGCGCCTCTTCGAGCCCACGCCTGGGGTGAGGTGTTGTCAAGCATGCACTGGATTCTGGAATCCTCCGCTATGAACGCCGTGACAAGACGTGACGATTACGGGCCCGCCGACCCCCATTTATTAAAGCGGCCATTTAACCTACCCTTGTGTCTCTTCAACCTTTCGATCGCGCCCCACCATTGCAAGAAGCACACACACCACGAGAAATTCTTAGAGGGTATCCTGCGCGGCTCCAATGGCGCTCCGAGCGGCTGCCGACGATGAGCAGCAGTTCACCATGCGTGCCGTGGTGGACACCCACAGAAGGTTCATGGACCTCTCGGTGGTGTACACCAACGACCCGGTTTGGGCAGAGCACTCCATCCGCAACATGGAGCTGTCACTTGCCGAGGAGAAGTACAAGGTGGTCGGGTTCGACCTCGAGTACACCCGCGCTTATGTCGGGTCTCGTACCAAGGTCGTCGTCGCCCAGATGTGCGTGCCCCACCACGTCCTTGTCTACCACTACTGTCTGGCCACAAGGCCTTGCGAGCGTTTCGCCAGGTTTGTCAACATCCCCCACTACATGTTCGCTATGGTGGACATCACCAATGATGTAAAGGCGCTCGAGAATTCGGGCATCGCCTGCTAGAATCTTGTCGACATCCAGGGCCAATACAAGATCAGCGGTAGCAAGGAGCATGAGAAGGCCTCACTGGTTCACCTCGCCGAGGCCATCATCGACCCCTACTACAGAGACATGAAGGATTCGTGCAACAAGGACAAGCATGTCTGGCACTCGGCCTGGATGGAGAAACTCGACAAAGCTCACATCGTGTACGCGGCCAAGGAGGCGTACACGAGCTACGACATGTACAGGCGGATCGTTGACATGAGGAAGTCCCTCCTTCCCCAAAATAGCCAGGGATCCTACCAGAAGCAGAGCAATGGCAAGCGTAATTGGAACAATAAGTAGATGATTAGATCCTTGTTTCTCCTACTTTAGTATGCATGTAATTGCTTTCTTTGGTGTCTGGAAATGTTATGTGTGTAGTCACTTGTGTAATTGTATGCTTAATTTGGTTATGCAATCCTGTCCTTTTAAGTATATATGTTGATGCTCTATAGACAGAACATAGATGTTGTGCAGACAAACAAAATCACATCGCACACGGACTAAACAATGGAACCCGTCGGTGATGTTTTCAAGAATCACTCACAATTGTATACCAGCAATCGTTTACTCACAACACACACGGCTTGTTAGCAGTAATCGTCTGTGTTTTTATCGGTCTTCGCACACGTTTTCAATTACAGACATGTTTGCCTCGTATCAAACACATCTTGTTCATTTGAACCGTTTATGTTCTCATGTCTCAAGGCAAAGAGTTCATCTGAGTGAACCGCATGCCGTATATCGCACACACCTTTGATCTGGCTGACCGTTTATTTTGCGTTGCCTAATCACAAATAGTTCATTTGGGTGAACCGTATGCTGTACATCGCACACACCTTCATCTGGCAGCCCGTTTCTTTTGTTGCTCCTAATCACAAGCAATTAATTGAGCTGAGCCGTATGCCTTGAATCGCACATGCAACTAAAATCTAAACCGTGTTTGATGCATCCTCCATCGCAAACATTTTTCACCTTTTTTGACGGTTATTTTACACCACCGTTTGTGATTATGGCATCGCACAGAATTTCGTCGAAGGGTCTCTGATCGTAGTGTCACATTAGCAGCATCCTGCAGTAGTGCATGCTGAGTGTGAAGCATCCTGACACCAACCAGATCTCAATCTCGGGCAGATATGAAGGTTGGAACACATCCCAAGAAATATAATATTGGTCTTGTAAATCAGTGAAGTGGATGTTTTGGCTACCCCACCTGGCCAGAAGGCCAATTATTGTAGTACCCTGATTCAGCAATTTAGCCACCTCTCCATGAGGATTCCATGTCACTTATTCTAGAAGTTGATCTTTATGGATTCTTTGTGTCTCTGAAGTCTGACCTTTACTTGATGGACATGTTGATGCTTTAAGCATGATCATGGTATGTAGTACATCAAGGAGAACATTAGAAGTGGAGTGCTAAATGTATCCCGGTCGATAATCCAGATTTTGTCTCCCTGGTATCGCTAAGGTGAAATCTGAGAAAGAGTTGCCTTCCTTCGCATCTGCATTGTACATCACTATTCATCATGGTAGTATGATGTATTGCCAGGATCTTCGGCATGGATGTTGGTAAGACCTTGATGAGTATGGAAATGCTCAAGTTCTTGAGAGCACGCTTAGCCATTGGATTATATCCTCGATATCAATTGGAATGTGCCTCCCGTTAGCCGAATCCTTGTATAACCATTGCTTCCTTTTCAAACTGAGTATGCCATTTCTTTGAACTCTTTCAAACAATCAATTATGAATTGTCTCAGGCTGGTATGAAGAGTTTGTATGATCTCTCTATCAAAAGTAATTCTTTTGCCACTTAAGGGAATAATTCTACGAGTCACCTTCCCTAAGGTGCCCCATTATGGAATCATGGCAATTAACTCCTCACTACTTTGAAACTTTGCACCCTCTTACTTAAGCATAGAATTGTTGCCTAGCAAATTGAAGCTTCGTCAACTGATATTGTTTATTCTTCACAATGTTTGTTTTGTGTCTTAGCTCAAGACATGGTCCAACATCTCATTCCGTGAGTAGGTCATGAGTCGCTCGATCCTTGTGAATATTTATTATTGTAGAGTTTCTTCTTGTCGTCATCGTGTTGCATGAAGACGTCAAAAGAAAAGATATCGACATTAATATGATGCCATGAATCAACATCATCGATAAAGGCAGTTGGATCGAGAAGATTGTGATACATTTGTGACCCCCTTTCCTCTTACTTCACGTCTTGATTCTCAGGACGAGATTCTTGTTTAGTGGGGGTGTGTTGTCACACCCCTAGTTCGGTAATGCCTAGTGCTAGCATCTGGTGTTGCATCGTGTTTACATTTCAATTAAAATTGAAATGGGGAATGACCAAACCCTAGCACGTCATTAATCCTCCTAGGTTCAATTAAAAATATTTTCAATGAACCCAAAATGCCCTTCAGAAAAGCTCATGATTTTTGATAAAGGTGAAAACCTCTGACAAAAATGATGCACATATTTCTAGCTCATTTTTGGATTTTTGAATTAACAGAAAATTATCTGAATTGGAGCCATTTAAATGCTATATGTATATATTAAATGCTCCAAATATTCTGGAGTTATTTATGGAGATCTGGAGTAATTCAGTTAACCTCCAAAATAAATTTTAGAATTTATTTAAATTGTTTAGTGCCTAACCTAAATCAAAACAGAGGAAACAAAATAGCAAAACAAAAACAGAAAAGAATGAAACCTTACCTGGACTTACCAAACAGCCCAGCTGTTGTGCGGCCCAGCCCGCTGGCCTATACCAGTCATCGTCGTCCTCCCGCCAATCAGACAGGGCGTGTGCCGATGAGCGTGTGCGCTCCACACGTCACGCGAGCTGCCTGCCTTCCCTCCCTTGCTAGTGCGACGCCTCAAACGACCCCGCCATCACTGTATGGATCGAGCCGGTCTCTCCAGTCCTCCCCCTCACCTCTCCCTCACTCCCCTCCACCCAAGGCCGAAGCCGCCATGGACGCTCCGCTATAGATCTCGCAGCCACAGCCAACCCCGCGCCTCCCCATGCTATACTCGTTGTCCGTCTTGACACCGTGAAGCTCCCCCCTTAACAAGCTGAAACCCGGATGCCCTTTCATGCTATCCCTGACCTCATCTTCAATCTCGGGTGCCGTCCGTCACCCTCGCTGATTTTTCGTCCATAGCACGCCTCCGAGCTTGCCAGCTGCACCAATAGAACCGATGTGAGTTCCGCCGTCTTCTCCCTGCCCCCCCCCCCCCCCCCGAGCTCATCGGCATCTTCTAACTGGCCCAGCCATCGGAGCTGACACCTCCTCGCCGCTGTGGCTAGAGCGAGCATTGCTCGTGTCTGAGCAGCCCATCATGCTTAGAATGCTTCCATAAGCCCGAAACACCCAACCGCTCGTCCCGTTGTGCCTTATAGTGCCGACACCGTCATGATCCGAACTCTATCTGCCACCTCTATGGCTGTAGCCGTCGGTTCCAGTGACCCTGCGGCCTTTGTAGCGCTCAGCTAGAGACAGCCATGTGCGGGCTACCTTCTGGTGGCCTTCACGTGTCCAGTTAGACCACCAACAGACAATGACAGCGGGCCCTACAACGAGTCAAAACTCGAGCCAACGCGGGATTAGCATTTGTGTCACTGACCTATGGGCCCCACTAGTTACGTTTGACCAGTTGACCTCGGTTGACCGCTGACCTAGAGCTCACGTGAGGCTGCCTTCATAATAGCTTTCTGGATTATTTCTATTTCAGAAAAGATTGGAAATTTCAGAAAAATAGTTAATCTTCAAAAAATTATAGAAAATAAACCATACCTTAGAATGAAATATTTTATATATGAAAAATTATCAGAAAATCCAATTTATCCACTGGTGCTATTTTCATGCACGAAAAACCAACTTATACCTACTGCATAAGTGAAAACTCTTTAATGGAATTTTCAAATGCTTAAATTGAGGCTGCATTTGAATCTTGGTGCAAGTGGACTTCGTTTGAACTATTGCTAGGTGCATTAGCCCATCTAAGTTCCTTTTTCCGTGTCATCTTCATGCATCATATTGTTGCATATGTTGTTTATTTATTGCTTCTCCAGTATTATTCTTCTCGATAGGTCACGCTAGTGTGAGTGGCACCCATTATCCATCTGAGGAGCAGTGCTACCTTATTGTTATTCCAGGCAAGTAACCCCCTTTGATCACTTCGATAAAATCCCACTCTCTCATTCCTGCTCTATTTTACTGCATTAGGACAACAACGATTCAACTGTTACTTTGCGTTGCGGTAGTTGAACCCATTCCTCTGCATGACATGTCTTTGCCACAGTAATTAGTAAAAACCAACTAGCATGAGTAGGAGTTGTTTGGCCCATGATGAGCCTACTATGCTTAGAGTTGTGTAGGGTCTGATTCACCGGTGATGTATTGGAATGGTGGTGAACATGTCCTACTGTTGAGAGCTAAGTGTGTGAACACAATTTGGTAAAGGTAGCGATGAGAGCCCATGTAGGACACATGGTGGGTTGTCTCATTGAAACCGTCCTTAGGAACCGAGTTCTGTGTTTGTGATCCAATAATAACTACTACCACACATTGGGACCTGAAATATGACCCCGCTCGACTTATTAACCCCCTTGTACTCTGTCCAGTAGTTGCAACTAGTTTCCTGTGTTTGTAGGATATGTTTTGGAGGTCATATGTAGTGCTGACCCTATGTGTGGGATATGATGTGTTAGATACACCATGGCCGGGTATACCAAGCATCGCCCGTTTGGTGGGCTTGGGAACCCTATACACATTGTTTGGGACCGTAGTGGAAACATTGGCCAGACTTCCTTGCGAATGGAACTCAAATAGCCGCTAAACCTGGAATAAATACTTGTGTGGTTTGTCAGGTCGTGGTCTACAACCACGTCGGCTTTCTCTTGAAGTCTGTCGAGCACATGTCGTGTGCAGACGCTAAGTGGTGGAAAACAGTGTGAAGAAGTATGTCCCTGTAGGGTTATAAATTATCCATTTGAATAGTCGTGTTTGTGGATAAGGACTACTTGGAAAGCTTACATTGTTCTGGAAGTGGATATTATAAAATGTGCAAGATAAGAGCGAGTGCTATGGATGGCCTTCTCGTAGGGAGACAGGAGTGGATTCATAGTGGTGCATTGATATGGTGAATATGAGGACTCGTGTGTGCTTTCTCACCTCAAAGAAAACTCTGGTAGTCATAGTTTACGATAGACACTGAGTCAAAGTTGGCTTGTTGCAGTTAAATTCAAAATCCTTTTGTTGATACTGATGCATATGTAGCTAGTTTTGATGTAAGTTTTGCTGAGTACATTTGTACTCACGTTTTCTTAAACATGTTTTTGTATAGAAGACTTCAGTCTCGCTAGTAGTTCCACGTGGCCTTCGATAATTTTCTTGGGAATCCCAGATAGAGGTTTTGCTCCTATGGAGGGTCTTGTAGATAGCCTTTTCTTTTGTAGATGTTTGTACTCAGACATGTTTATGCTTTAGTTGCTTGTATGCTAGTATGATGGGTCATGTGATCCATGTTTGTAATATGTTTATATGTATGACTCTTCGGAGCCTTTCAATTAAATACTTGAGTCGTATAGTTATGTTGTGATGCCATGTTGTATCTGCACATATCGAGGATATTGTGTGTATGTTATTGAAATGCTTTGGTATGTGTGGGGTCCGACACCTAGTTGTTTATTCTTGGTAGCCTTCTTATGGGGAAATGTCTCCTAGTGCTTCTAATGGAACACATGGATTGATCAGCATGTGTCCTTCTTTTGCTCTTTTGTCTGTCCCTGTGGGGAAATGTCACGCGGTGTTTTACTGAGTCCTTGTAGCTTGCTACGACTTGGTTACACTGGCTGCTGACCAGAATGTGCATTGCTGGGTCATGTCTGCATGTCCCTGTAAGTTTGTGCCACCTTGGGTTTATGACTAGTCATGCTGGCCCAGGTTCTCTGTCATATGGATGCTAGTGACACAATCATATACGTGAGCCAAAAGGCACAAATGGTCCCAGCCAAGGTAAGGCTGTAGCCGTGGGAATACCGTGCGTTAGGCCACATAGTGATATGATGTGTTACATGCTAGATCGGTGTGACTTAGGATCAAGGTCCTCACACACTGTATCCAGACCGAAGATCTTTTGTGCATTGGTGTGTACCCCAAGTCAAGATGGAAGATGTGGAGTTTCCTTGATGTAACTGACTATCTGTAAACCCTAGCACCGCTGGTGTCTATATAAAGCAGGGGGCTTGGTCAATAGAGGGTAGAGGAATAAGTGCCATCCTACAAGTTAGGGTTTAGTCCGTTTGATCTAGTGGTAGATCTACTTTGTAACCCCATTATACACAAGCAATATAATCAAGCAGGATGCAGGGTTTTACCTCTTAGAGAGGGCCTGAACTTGGGTAAACATCATGCCTATGTCTACAGTTCCCCATTGATCCAAGGTCCACAGTTTGGGACCCCCTACCCGAGATCCGCCGGTTCTGACATCGACATTGGTGCTTTCATTGAGAGTTCTGCTATCGGATCACTGAAGGATCGATGGCTCTCTTGAGCATTGGAGACGGTGTTAGCATCGAAGACATCTTCGTCCATGGGCAATTTTTCGCGTTCAGCGGCATTGCTCTGCATGCTGACGGGACCGGCAATCTCAAACAGGTCGAGAATTTCGCCTTGGAGCCACAGATCAAATTCGGCAACTTCTAGTACGTCTCCGATGCTCGGGCAATTTGGAGTTCACTGGCTTCTTAGCCTTACCTACAACAACCATGGCCACTGAAGCATTAACTTCGGGGGCCCTCCCCGATTTGATCTCTGGATCGACCCTTACCATGCTACTGGCCATCAATCTCAGAAGCGTCTCCTACATCCGAAGACCAGGAATCCATCATGTTTGGACCCTCCCTCCTAGACATGAATCCGGCCTGGAGCCTTAAGGAGAATTCAATGTCCAAAGATGGGGAGTCTGCCACATCCATAGTTCTGGTATGACCTAGTTATGTGAGCATCATGTTTAAATTTCAAATAAATTTGAAATGGGGATATGTGAAAGCCTTAGAAATCACTTTTTTCGAAATGATCAAGATAAAAATTGCTTCAAATAGGTCCAAGAAAATGTTCCTGTTTTTCTTTGAAAATATTTTCTACAGGTAAAATTCAAACCAATATTTTTAGGAGATCAGAAATATTTATTATGGGCATTTGAGTTAACACAATAATTATTTGCATTGGATTTATATTTTCTATATATTTAAATATGCTCCAAAAATTCTGCAAACTTTTGAGGGGCTTTGGAATAATTCTTCTAGTCCCTACAAAATTTAACAGAAGCAACAAAATTAGTTTGCTAAAAGAAGCAAATTAAAAGAAATCTCAGAACCAGAAACCAAATTAAACTAAATTAGGGTAACTTACCTGCCTGGTGGCCTGGCACTGTGCCGGCCCGGCTGTGCTGGCCCAGCCCACTAACCACCGCACCCTCTCCCTCCCATGCTAGTCGGACGGGGCGTGTGTGGCCGGCATGCACGCACTGCCATGCCGCCGCGCACCAGCCTGCCTGCCCCCACCCCCGCCAGCATGATGCCACAAATGACCTCATCACAGTCGTTTGGATCCGTTTGACCCCTCACTCTCCCCCTCTCCCTCTTCCTTGCCTGCTCCGCGCCATGGCTGAGCACTACCGTCGCCGTCGTCCGCCGTAGTTGTAGACACCGTGCTTCCCTCACCCAGCTAGAGAGACCCTGAGCTCTGCCTCCTCGCGCTGAAGCTCTCCATCGAGCGAAGCATCTCCGGACGGCCTCCATTGTCACCTATGTCAACTTCTTCACCACTGACAGCCATGGATCTCTACTGCCCCCTCCTCGCCAGCAGGGCCTTCCCCGAGCCGCCGACCTGCTCTTCGACCCCGCGTGAGCTTTTGCCCCAACCCCCTCTCCTCCCGCTTGTTCTTGCGTGCTCTAGCCCGTTCCCCTGCCATTGCCTTCCTCTAGCCTCCACCGCGAGCTCCGTTTCGGCGAGCTCTAGCGCCCCCGGACCTAGCCGTCTGCCTCCCTGCAAGCGGACGAGCCTGGGCTACGCCCTGGTTCCCTCAGACGCCGCCCCCATAGGCCATAGCACAAACACTAGCAATGACCAGAGGTCACTGGCAATGAGGCACCAACCAGTGGGTCCTGCCGGTCAGGGGATTAGTTTAGGGCTAATCACCCAACCTGACACTGACTAGTGGCCCCACGTACACTAATTAACCGCCGGTTAATTTTAATTAAGTCTGTTTAAACCCGAGTCAGTGACATGTGGGCCGCGCACGTCAGGTTTGACCTGGACAGCGTTGCTGACTTGACGTAGTACTGATGTAGTAAATGATTTTCTGGATTTAAAATAATTCAGGAATTCCGGGAAATTATTAAAACATCAAAATTCACAGAAATTCTACCATAGCTCAGATTGAAATAATTTATATATGAAAAATTATCAGAAAAATCCAATCTATCCATATGTAATGTCCTCATGCATGAAAAAGCAACTTATACCTACTGTATAAGGCAAATTATGACAATGGCATTTAAACTACTTATTATGGAGTTTGCATATGAACCCTTGGCTCATATGAACTTCAATTAATTTGTTGCTAGATTCATTAAGGTAAGTTGTAGCATTCTTGACATGTCATGATCATGCATCATATTGTTGCATATGCTGGTGTATTGATTGCTGACATCATCCTTATTGATAGGTCTTGCTCATTCCTCTGCATGACCTATGGTAGTTGAACCCATTCCTCTGCATGACCTATCTTTGCTAAAGTAAATAGTTGAAACCCAGTAGCATGTCTAGGAATTGATTGAGGTATGTTGTGTTCCTACCATGCCTTGCCTGCTATTGCTTAGAGTTTTGTTAGGTCTGATTCATTGGGAATGAATTGGAGTGCTATGATATGTTCTGATGCTAAGAGTTAAGTGTGTGAACATGATTTAGTAAAGGTAGAGGTGAGAGGCCATGTAGGAGTACATGGTGGGTTGTCACACTAGAACCGTCCTTAAGAACTGAGTTTTGTCTATGTTGTCAAAGACTAGCTACTACCACACATTGGAATGCTTAAGTTCCCCTCTCGACTTATTAACCAACTTGTTCTCTGTCCAGGAGTTGCAACTAGTTTGTGGTGCTTGTAGGTAGTGTTATTTTTCTACTAGGTGGCACCCGACAAGGTGGACTAGGGACAAACTAGGCACTTTGGCGCGGTGTACCGAGGGGCACCCGGATGGTGGGCTCAGGAACCCTGCACAGATCCTTTGAGACCGTGCTAGAAATCTCGGCTGGACTTCCCTTGCAGATGCAACCTCAAATAGGCGATAAACCCAGACTAGAGTCTTGGGTGGTTATTCAGGTCGTGGCCGACACCCTCACCAGCCTTCCGCTTGAAGGTTGCTGAGATACATGATGCGTACAAGATAAGTTGTGAGAGCGTGTTTGAAGAAGTACATCCTTGCTGGGTTAACATGATCTATTCAGATACCCGCGTCCTCGGTTATGGACTACTTGGAGTGGATACTCTAAAATGCTCAGGACAAGTGTGAGTGCTATGGATGGCCTTCTTGTAGGGAGACGGGAAAGAATCCATAGTCGTGTATTGTTGTGGTGATTAGTGGTCTCGTGTGTGCTTTCTCACCTCAGAGAAATTACTCGTAGTCATAGAACAGGACATCCATCGAGTCAAAGATGGCTTGCTACAGCTAAACTCCACATTGCCTTCTTGATACTGATGCACACATATGATAGGATCTGATGTAAGGCTTTCTGAGTATAGTTGTACTCACATTTGCTTAACTTATGTTTTTGCATAGGAGACCTCGGTCTCACTAGTAGTTCCGCATGGAATTTGATGAATAGCTTGTTACCTCAACTACGATATTTTACCCTTGGGAGGGTCTTGTAGATAGTCAGGCTTCTCATCCTTTTTCATTTCTAGTTTTCTGTACTCAGACATGTTATACTCCCGTTGCTTGTTTTCCTTTAATGATGGGTCATGTGATCCCTGTTTGTAATATCATGCTATGTATGGCTCTTCAGAGCCTTCTAAATAAATACTTGAGTTTGTAGAGTTATGTTCTGATGTCATGTTGTATCTACACATATCATGCATATTGTGTGTATGTTTCATATGCATTGTATGTGTGGGATCGACACCTAGTTGTTTATTCTTGTTAGCCTTCCTTATGGGGAAATGTCTCCTAGTGCTTCCACAGAGCCATGGTAGTTCGCTACTGCTCCGGAACACTTGGGTTGGCCAACATGTATCCTCGTTTGTTCCTATGTCTGTCCCTTCAGGGAATACCATGCGCGAGGCCGTGAACTGATATGATGTGTTAGCTGCTAGACCGGTGTGACTTAGGATTGGGGTCCCGACAGCTTTGGTATCAGAGCCCGACTGACTGTAGGGTTACCAAGCCAAATAGGTCGAAGTTCAGTCTAGAAATTCTTTAGTTATACAATGGAATTGATTGTGGAAGAGAATGTAAGGCTCTTTTTACTCCTTATACCTTATGTCCTTATGATCTGAGTCATCCTATCTTTCCTACGGGGTTAAGGAACTAGGCTTTCTCTTCTATCTATCAGGATCATGAGTTACTCTTCCGTAGACTCATAGGATTGGGTGATGAGAGTCATATTCCAGTTTTCGAGTACTTCATGTGTAGTTTGTTTAGTATTATAACAGACCTCTCATGATGATGTTGAGAGGTTGTACTACCCCATCTTTTGCAGGATGTCTCATTCCGAGCATTTTACTACCATTATGCTGCCCAAATTGTCTTAGGAATTAGAGACATTCTAATGCCTCCGCCATGCATTCTGCATCCTATAGTTGATGCTAATTCTGTCCTTGGTTTCGTTTCTTAGGATGTCATCACTTACCCGAGGTTCAGTTGTTTGTAGCCAGAACCACGGAGGTCATAGGGATGAGGAGGATCCTACCAACCAGCCTTCGTTGGTAGAGTTCATGTTAGAGGTTGAGATGAACAAGCGTGATACTAACCGCCCGTTGGCATGGATTGAGCAGAACACCGCACATACGAATAATAGGTTGATTTCCATCACCAACTTCATCGGCCTTAAGCCACACCTTCCATCATTCGATTGAGACGGTTGATGCAGATGACTGGCTCCATAACATCACTCACAAGCGGCGTTTAGCGAATGTGGCCACAGGTGACAAGGTCAACTATGCTACATATCATTTGGAGGGTGTTGTTAGTCTTTGGTGTCCGAACTATGAGCCTATGATTCCACCTGGCCAGATACCTACCTAGGGATATTTCACCGAGGCTTTTCGCAAGCATCACATTCCTCAGGCCCTCATTGATTGCAAGATAGAAGAGTTTTGTGGTTTCACCCAGAGTAAGATGGATGTTGATGCTTACAGTAAAGAGATTGAGAACCTCAGCCGCTATGCCACAAAGGAGGTGTCGACGGACACCAAGAAGCAGGCTAGGTTCCGAAAGGGTCTTAACTCTAAGTTGCGTCATGATCTCCACTTGCACCATTGCAATACATTCCAGGCTCTTGTGAACAAGGCCATTAATGCAGAGACCGCTCAGCTACACCCGTGATTTGGGTTCTTGTCACGACCGGTTTTCCAATAAAAATATTTATTGAAAAGCCAATCTTTTAAGTCCAGTATGAGAGAAATCCTCCACACTGGCAGACAAATTCTTGATACAATAAGCTAGTAGCATAAAATATATTACAGGGTCGAACTACGGTTGCTCAACCAAATTATTACAAGTACGCCAAAAATCATACATAATGGCGGACAGAACACAGTGGCGTGGAGACATACTACTGACTCAAGGATAGGCTGGTGGTGGAAAAACACAGCGGGGAGAGAAAGACAAGACTTTACGTCTGTCATCTCATCGAACGTCGAGGAGAGGCTCGATGAATTTATTTGGTAGCGGAAGCGGATATAAAACAGTGGCCAAATCCAGGGTCGCACAAGACTGACTGGGACTCCTCTAAGTGTCGGGCTCGCTATCGAACTCTTCATCCATGAGATCGCCTTCGTCAGCATCTGGCCAAATCAACAAGCCAGTGAGTACTTTGAAAGTACTCGCAAGACAGTTCGGACGTAAGATATAACAAATGCATGCATGGATGCAACATGATTAATTCCTTAATGCACAATAAATAAAACTGGCATAACGGGTAAGTAAAAAGGGAAAAAAACGGCGGTAGTCCGCCTAAAATTCCACAGAACATAAATAAGGACCGATCGGGTGTCTGAAGCGACGCCTCGAAAGGTGAACAAATAAAAATAAGGAAAATGATGCCACAGTCGGGCATCTTAGCGACACCACATAAAGGGCTTTAAAAGAAATGCCACAGTCGGACGTCTGAGCGACATCACATAAAGGGCTTTAAAAGAAATGCCACAGTCGGACGTCTGAGCGACATCACAAAAGGGCTTTAAAAGAAATGCCACAGTCGGACGTCTGAGCGACATCACATAAAGGGCTTTAAAAGAAATGCCACAGTCGGACGTCTGAGCGACATCACATAAAGGGCTTTAAAAGAAATGCCACAGTCGGACGTCTGAGCGACATCGCAGAAAGGGCTTTAAAAAGAAATGCCACAGTCGGACGTCTGAGCGACATCACATAAAGGGCTTTTATTCACAAGTAAATAATACTCATAATAAACATTCAATTCATGAAAACAAACGGGTTAGTCCATCCACAGGAGTGATCATTTAACCGGACTTAGCACTCATGCGATTCACCGGAGTCTCTGTCATCAAAGCTGACAATTGATTAGGATAAGAAGGAACGAAACTTGACATGGAAGAGATGATTTGGAGGAATATATGACTCTGCAGAGTTTGTACAAAATTTTTCCCACAGTCAACGGATTTCCGTAGTCACGAAGGACTAGTTCCGTTTACGGTATTTCAGAAGAAAACACAGCTAACCGGTACACACCCATCCTACCTCTCGATGCTAGGAATCACCCTAGTCATCGTCCAAGAAAAACTTTTGAGACGGGGAGATCACAATCTCGAATAGCATGGGATCAAATTTATATACGCGCGCTCTAAGGGGTGCCCCCCTCTCGGTCCCAACCGGAAACACCCATGCCCCCTGACCGGATGACTGGCTTTAATCCAGGGCCATGGAACCATCATCACGGCCTCTCCTCTTTGGTGTGTACCATGAAAGCGGTTTGGAACTTACTAAACCATATTCCTTGCGGAAAACATGTGGTAGTACAAGGAAGGAAATGATAGGTACTGGACCGATATGGTTTGACACTGAAGTCACATAGTCTGGCGTAAGACTGGCATGCTACAACACTGCCGTCGTACCCATCCTCATGCCAACACATGGCCATTCATATTCACATTCATCCACGTATGGATCATCGAACTCACTTACCTCATTATCACATAAAATAACGTTCATCGGTATACTCACCGGCATGCCATGAAACTAACTAAATGCAAAACATGCCAAGACACTCATCATATCAAAAGTTCAAACATGCTTGCCTGGTTCAGAGTAGTCGGAGCCTAGCTCGGTGAAGTTCGCGGCTCCGTCACCTCCTTCGGTATCTACGTTTAAAGAAGATATATGCGCTAACGTAAATACCAAGGAGAGCACAGAAGGTAAACCAAATATTTTTCAAATAAATCTGATAAAAAACTAGACAAAATTTTAAAGAGAACAGAAAAAGAATCAATCAAAAATACTTTTCTGATTAAAAGTTATAAGGGTTTTTGTCCAGGGACTTATCTGTAATGAAACAGAAGATTTCCAGGGGCTAGTTTATAAAAGCAGAAAACGCTTCGGTAGCGATTACGCCAGCCCGAAGAGAAAACGTATTTGGCAGAGAGCGTTTTCAGATAACGCTTCGTTTAGAAAGGACAGAGAGGCTGACAGCGGGTCCCACTTGTCATGTTTAAATTTCAAATGGGAGGGACGAGGCTCGTCGGCGCCCGAGAGCTGCTGTGGTCGCCGGCGGCGATCCACGGCGAGGCATGGGGATCAGAGGTTACCAATGTGCTCACCGTGTCCTTCCGCAACGGTGGGTGGTGGTGTTGGTCGCCGGTGAGCAGCACGTCGACGGCGGTCTCAACTCCGGCGGACGGTGGTTCGGGCGTGGATGGAGCTCGTCGGAGAGGGCTGCAAAGATTAAATTGAGGTGGGGGTTAGACTACTGGGTGCAAGAGAGGGCTACGGACGAGGTTTGGGCGCCGGAGGTGGCCTCACCGAAGTGAATCGAGCTGGAGGCCGAGGCGGGGCGAGGTGGCCGGAGCCGGGGAAGGAGACCTCCTCGAGGTCCTCCCAGTGGCCTGGCGGGGTGTTGGTGAGTAGTGGAGGTGCTGCGTGCACGAGAGTGAGCTCGGGACCCCTTTATATAGGCGGTCCGAGGCGGTTGCCGTGAACGGAGGATTCCGGCGAGCGATTACGGTGGCGCAGTGCTCGGTCGGGGTGGTTAGGGGGTCGAGCGTCATCACGGAGGTTCAACGGGTCCATTTTTGTGCTAAGCTGGCCGGGGTTTGGGCGTTTGGGTCGAGCTCGACGG
Source organism: Triticum aestivum (assembly GCF_018294505.1). Classification (NCBI taxonomy): domain Eukaryota; kingdom Viridiplantae; phylum Streptophyta; class Magnoliopsida; order Poales; family Poaceae; genus Triticum; species Triticum aestivum. The sequence goes on from NC_057797.1 coordinate 257,715,346, forward strand.
AACGGGGTGGCGCGGGCCCGTCGGCGGCAGAGAGCGCTCTCCGTGCGTGCTGCGCCACGGCGACGGTGCCGCATGCGTGCGCTGGCACGGAGAAGGCCACGCGGAGCCACCAGAAGATTTGGGCGGTGCCGAACGGCGTTGCGCCGCCGTTCTCCTCCCTGTCGGCCGTTACGGGGAGCCGGCCGCCGCAAGACACGCTGGCGCAGGCGGGCCAGGGCGCCACCGACGCCAGGGTCGCGCCAAGTGCGCGTGTGAAGCTTCGGACAAGCAAACGAGGCCGCGAGCAATGTGCCAAGTGCACTGTGGCCGCGTGACTGAAACTGTCGAAACTGAAGATGACACTGAAACTGAATTTCTGAACATTGAACAGTAACAGTGCCCACAAGGTGTTCGACCGAATGAAATTGGCCTCTGGTGATTTTTCCTTGAGCTGATTTTTGGTGGGGTGGCTTCTCCTTGCTCAAATAGGCTGCCTGAATTTTGGTGGAATTTTTGGAGGAGTGTAGATATGAATTTCACCAAATTTGGCAAATCTGGTCCAAACTTGCAGAGACTGAATTTTGAAAAAATTTGAAAAGAGGAGGAGTGGATCAAGATGGTTCTGGGTTGTGGGTTCAAAGGACAATCCAGGAGAATTGGTTTGAGGTCAAAACTCAAATGCAATAGGGCACTTGCTTTGAAAATCTCTCAGGCTCCAAATAATTTTCAGAATTGAATTGAGGGAAAAATAATTGGAATAAAAATCCAAAACCAGTTTGGATTAGTTGGGACAGAGAATTTAGGTTGATCACAAGTTGTAGGGGAGGTTTTGGAGGGGTTTTACCACATGGGCAAGAATGCCAAGTCATGGTGGTTCCAAGATAAGAAAATCCCAAATTTCATGGAGTTTCTTTTTTTTTAAAGAAAAAGATTAAACTCCCAAAAATAATTTAGGGAGAGAACCAACAGAGAAGAAGTTTCAAAAGGTCAAACACCAAAGTTTGAAGCCAGAATAAAAACCTTGCCAAAGAAAAGAAAGTCTCTTAAGAGGAAGGTTTTCTGGAAAATTTCAAATGGCCTCTTTTCAAAAACCACAAAGTTTTTGCTGAAAACCAAAGTAAAATTTTTGGAGTGTCACAGTTCTTCCTATGGCTCTAGGCCTCAGAAGCGCCGGATTTGGGTTCCAAACTCCGCTCTTCGATCTGGATATGCACCGAGGCCATCTTATGTGGTGCCTCATCTTGTTAAGTAGTATGCTCCACCCAGGACTATTGGTAGACCGCCAGTCAATGTGGGTCCACGTCGTACTTCAGGGACTTGCTTCACATGTGGAGAGCCAGGACACTATGGCCGTGACTGCTCTCAGGCCAGTTAAGATCCACCCCAGCTTGAGAAGTCCGTTGGCCGTCGTAAGCCATCAAGCAAGATGATCCATGCCAAGCCAGCTCCCGCTGAACATGGACATGTGCATCACGTCTCGGCTAAAGACGGTCATGATGATTCGAATGTCGTTCTTGGTACACTCCTTGTCAATTGTCATCCATCATCGGCTCTATTCGATACTAGAGCATCTCACTCCTTCATCTCTGAAGGCTATGCTCGGTTGCATGACATGTCATCTTGTGATATGCCAACTCCACTCGAAATCCAAACACAAGGGTCTAGATGATAAACTACCAGAATAAGCTATGGCAATGAAATCCTTGTTGACAGACTTGTATTCCTTGCATCACTAATAGCTCTCAAGTCTTCAGATATTAACATCATCTTCGGTATGGATTGGATGACAGCTCATCATGCTAAGGTTGATTGTTAGACCAGGTTTGTTCAGCTTACACACCCATCTAGCAAGATAGTCACTGCTCCACTAGAGTTGCAAATTTTCAGCTCTATTCTCTTAATTACAGCCCTCTTCCAGACCTTGAAGATATCCCTCTAGTCCATGACTTTCTGGATGTATTTCCAGAGGAATTGCCAGGCATTCCACCTGCTAAAGATGTACAATTTGTCATAGATCTCATCCAAGGAACCGCCCTGATACGTCTCCAACATATCTACTTTTCCTAACGCTTTTCCTCTTGTGTTGGACTCTAATTTGCATGATTTGCATAAAACTAACCCCGGACTGACGCTATTTTCAGCAGAACTACCATGGTGTTGTTTTTGTGTAGAAATAGAGTTCTCGGAATGGAATGAAACTTTGCAAGGAATTTTGATATCAATAATAAGATTTTTTGGAGCCAAGACCTGCCAGAGAGGGGCAGCTGGGTGGGCACAACCCACCGGGGTGCGCCCCCCTCTCCTGGCGCACCCAGGTGGGTTGTCCCCACCTGGTGGCCCGCAGACCTTGAAACCAATGCTATAAAATCCTATTTTCAGAGAAAAACTCAAGGAGATAGAATTATCGCGATACACAAGACGGATCCTCCGCCAAGCCCCGTTCTTCCTTGGGAATCCGTTTGGGGCTCCGGAGAGGGGAATCTTCGTTCTTCGTCATCACCAACCCTTCTCCATCGCCAATTCCATGATGCTCCACATAGGTAGTGATTAATTCCCTCATAGGCTCGCTGGTTGGTGAGGAGTTGGATGAGATTCATCATGTAATCGAGTTAGTTTTGTTAGGGCTTGATCCCTATTATCCACTATTTTCTCAGATTGATGTTGCCATGCTTAATGCTTGTCACTTTGGGCCGGGTTGCCATGGTTTCAGATCTGAACCATTTATGTTATCATCATTATATCCATGTTCTAGATCCGATCTTGCAAGTTATAGTCACCTACTACGTGTTATGATCCGGTAACCCCGGAGTGACAGTAACCAGGACATCTTCCGGTGATTACAGTAGTTTGAGGAGTTCATGTATTCACTATATGTTAATGCTTTGTTCCGGTTTTCTATTAAAAGGTGGCCTTAATATCCTTTAGTTTCCAATGTGGACCCCGCTACCACGGGAGGGTAGGACAAAAGTTGTCATGCAAGTTCTTTTAATAAAGCACATATGATTATTTACAGAATACATGCCTACATTATATCGATGAACTGGAGCTAGTGCCGAACAGCCCTAGGTTATAACTATCACATGATGAATATCATCCAACAAGTAACCGATCCAACGCCTATGAATTTACATTATATTGTTTCTGCTAAGGTAGTACTGCTATCATCACTGTTACACTTGCTACAAAATTACTGCTATCACTGTTGCTGTTACTATTGCTGCTGTCACTACTATCAAAACTATCAAACTACTTTGCTACTTATCACTTTGTTGTAGATAATTAATTTCCAGGTGTGGTTCAATTGAAAACTCAGCTACTAATACCTTCAAATATTCTTTGGCTCCCCTTGTGTCGAATCTATAAATTTGGGTTGAATACTCTACCCTCGAAAACTGTTGCGATCCCCTATACTTGTGGGTTATCACAGCCCAATCTCTAGGAGACCTTATAAGATGGCACCTTTAGAACTAGCTGAGCTTAAGAAGCAGCTTGATGAGCCTTTGCAAAAGGGTTTTATCTGGCCTAGTTCTTCTCCTTGGGCTTGTCCCGTCCAATTCATCAAGAAGAAGGATGGTACGGACCGGATGGTTGTAGATTATCGTCTCGTTAATTTGGTCACAATAAAGAACAAGTATCTTCTCCCCAAGATCAACAACCTTTATGATCAGCTCACTAGATCCTCAGTCTTTTCTAAGATGGATTTGAGGTTAGGCTACCACCAAATCAAGATCATAAACGGGGACATCCCTAAGACAACTTTTGTCACTCGTTATGGCCAATACGAGTACACTGTTATGTCCTTTGATTTAACCAATGCTCCAGCCACATTCTCCTGCTTGATGAACTAGATCTTCATGGAGTACTTAGATAAGTTTGTCGTGGTTTACCTCGATGCAATTCTTATTTACTTGAAGACTGAGGAAGAGCATACCGAACATCTTAGACCTGTGTTAGAAAAACTTAGAGAACACCGTCTTTATGCCAAGTTATCCAAGTGTGAATTCTTGTTGCCAGAAGTGACCTATGTAGGCCACGTGATCTCTACTAAGGGCATTGGTCAATCCTTAGAGAGTTCAGGCCGTCCTTGATTGAACCCCTCCTGAATTGGTTAAACATGTTAGGACTTTCCTTGTTCTAGCCAGTTATTGTCGCTGCTTCATTCAGAACTTCTCAAACATTGCGAAGCCTCTTACCGAACTCCTCAAGAAAGATAAAAAGTTTGATTGGTCCCTGTAGTGTGAGCACAGTTTTTAGGAACTAAAAAGATGCCCGACTTCTGCTCCCATACTTGTGCCACCGGATTTCAGTAAGGACTTTGTTATCTATTGTGATGCCTCACAACAGGGACGAGGTTGCATTCTCATGTAGGATCGCCATGTGTTTGCCTATGCATACCGGCAGTTGCATCCACAGGAGGAGAATTATCCTACACATGATCTAGAGCTTGCTACCATAGTCTATGCACTTAAGACATGGAGACATTACCTTCTTGGTAAATGTTGCGACATTAGACCGATCACGAGAGTCTCAAGTATATCTTCACCCAACTAGATTTGAACCTTAGGAAAAGATGTTGGTTGGAGTTGATTACAGATTATGACTTAGGAATTTCTTACACTACTGCTAAGGCCAATGTCATGGCTGATGCAGTAAGTCGTAAGTCCTACTGCACCAATCTCATGTTGCACCAGGGCCAGCCACTTCTCCATGAGGAGTTATGTAGGCTTAACCTTCACATTTCTCCTCGAGGATTCCTTTCTACCTTGGTGGCAAAACCTACCCTTGAGGATCAGATCATCACTGACCAGAAGTTTGATAGGTGTGTTATCCGCATCAAGAGAAACATTGACAAGGGTATTGCTAGTAGTTTCTTATTGATGGTCGAGGTGTTTCCGAAGAATCAACATCTGCGACAATTAATCCTTAAGGAGGCTCTTGAATCTCCTCTCACGATTCATCCCGGTAGTACTAAGATGTGTCAGGACCTACGCCAGAGGTTCCGGTGGACTAGGACGAAGAGAGAAATCACTTAGTTCACTGCTAACTGCGATGTTTGTCATCGCGTTAAGGCAGAAATGAGAGGCCTACTGGCACCCTTCAACCTTTAGCTATTCCTGAGTGAAAATGGGATAAAGTTGGTGTGGACTTCGTCACCGGCTTTCCCAGGACCAAGAAATGGAATAATGCTACCTTTGTAGTCATTGATCATCTTTCCAAAGAGGCGCACTTCCTACCTGTTCGAGAGAGTATAACTGCAAGTCAGTTAGCTGACTTATATATTTCTCGAATAGTGTCATTACATGGTTTCCCTCTAGAGATCAATTCTGACCATGGTAGTCTTTTCACTTCTCATTTATGGGATAGTTTCCAGACTGCCATGGGCACCCATCTTTCCTTCAATACCGCTTTCCACCCTCAGTCAAGTGGTCTGGTGGAAAGGGTCAACCAAATTCTTGAAGACATGCTTACAGCTTGTATTATCTCATTCAGTATGGATTAGGAGAAGTGCCTTACTTTCGCCGAGTTTGCTTATGACAATAGCTACCGGTCTAGTCTCAAGAAAGCTCCTTTTGAGATTCTTTATGGACGAAGATGTCGAGCACCTTTGAACTGGTCAAAAACTGGGGAAAGACAATTCTTTGGACCGGATATGATCCAGGAAGTAGAAGAGCAAGTTTGGATTAATCGTTAGAATTTGAAAATAGCCCAGTCTCATCAAAAAAGCCAGTATGAACATCGTCATAAGGAAGTGGCTTCTGAAGTTGACGACAAGGTGATAACCCACAAGTATAGGGCATAGCAACAATTTTTGAGGGTAGAGTATTCAACCAAATTTATAGATTCGACACACAACCCAAATTTATAAATTCGAGACAAGGGGAGCCAAAGAATATTTGCAAGTATTAGTAGCTAAGTTGTCAATTCAAGAACACATGGAGATTAAATATCTCCAGCAAGGTGATTAGTAGCAAAGTAGTATGATTGTTTTGATACTAGTGGTGACAATAATAGTAATGGTAACAGTGATAACAATGATTTTGTAGCAAGTGTAAGAGTACATCAGCAGTAGTAAATTAGCAAGAGCAATATGTCAGAAATTCGTAGGCATTGGATCAGTGAATTTGTTGGATGATATTCATCATATAAAAGTCATAACCACGGGCGATACAAAACTAGCTCTAGTTCGTAAATATAATTTAGGCATGTATTCCGTAAAGAGTCATACATGCTTATGGAAAGAACTTGCATGCCATCTTTTGTCCTACCCTCCCGTGGCAGCAGGGTCCATACGGAAAGAAAGGGATATTAAGGTCTCCTTTGAATAGAGAACCGGAACAAAGCATTAACACATAGTGAATACATGAACTCCTCAAACTACGGTCATCACTGAAAAGTATCCCGACTATTTTCACTCTGGGGTTTACGGATCATAACACGTAATAGGTGAATATCACTTGCAAGATCAGATCTACAACATAGATGTAATGGTGGAAACATAAACAGTTCAGATCTGAAATCATGGCATCCGGGCCCAAAGAGACAAGTATTAAGCATGGCAAAGTCATAACAACATCAATCTTAGAACATACTGAATACTAGGGATCAAGCCCTAACAAAACTAACTCGATTACATGATGAATCTCATCCAACTCCTCACCGAGCAGCGAGCCTATGAAGGAATTACTCACTCACGATGGGGAGCATCATGGAATTAGCAATGAAGGAGGGTTGGTGATGACCAAGATCGAAGATCCCCCTCTCCGCAGCCCTAAGCGGACTCGAGATCTGCCCTCCTGATGAAGAACAGGAAGTGGCGACGGATACATATCGTGAAACACGATAATTCTTCCTCCCTTATTTTTGTCTCCAAATTACCATTCCGAGTCAGGGTCAGGGTCTATGGGCCACCAGGTGGGCACAACCCACCTCGGCATGCCTGGAGGTGGGGCACACCCTGGTGGGTTATGCTCACCCAGGGGCCCCCTCCGGTGGTTCTTGGATCAATTACTTTTTACATATTCTGAAATATTTCTCCAAAAAGTTTCATTCCATTCCGAGAACTTTTATTTCTACACAAAACCAACACCATGGTAGTTCTACTAAAAACAACGTCGGTCGTGGTTAGTTTCATTCAAATCATGCAAAATAGAGTCCAAAACAAGAGCAAAAGTGTTAGGAAAAGTAGATATGATGGAGACATATCAAACTCCCCGAAGCTTAAACCTTTGCTTGTCCTCAAGCAATTCAGCTGACAAACTGAAAGTGGAAACTAAAAACTTTTACGAACTCTTTTGTTCTTGTTTACATAATAAGCTTAAGTAGCACCCATGTTTTCAGCGAAGATCATGACTAACCATGTCAGCAATAACTCGTAAAAATTATATTAACTCATATCAATGGCATAATCAACTAGCGAGCAATAATAAGATATCTCAAATTCCAACACCTTGTTAAAACAATCATGATATATTATGACAACAGTGGTATCTCGCTAGCCCTTTCTAAAACCGCAAAACTTAAATGTGGAGTGATGTCTACTACACAACCTTCTTCTTGTAGACGTTGTTGGGGCTCCAAGTGCAGAGTTTGTAGGACAGTAGCAAATTTCCCTCATGTGGATGACCAAAGGTTTATCAATCCGTGGGAGGTGTAGGATGAAGATGGTCGCTCTCAAACAACCCTGCAACCAAATAACAAAGAGTCTCTTGTGTCCCCAACACACCCAATACAATGGTAAATTTGATAGGTGCACTAGTTTGGCGAAGAGATGGTGATACAATTGCAATATGGATGGTAATAAAGGTTTTTGTAATCTGAAAATATAAAAACAGCAAGGTAGCAAGTGGTAAAAGTGAGCACAAATGGTATTACAATGTGTGGAAACAAGGCCTAGGGTTCATACTTTCACAAGTGCAAGTTCTCTCAACAATAATAACATAATTGGATCATATAACTATCCCTCAACGTGCAACAAAGACTCACTCCAAAGTCACTAATAGTGGAGAACAAACGAAGAGATTATTGTACGGTACGAAACCACCTCAAAGTTATCCTTTCTGATCGACCTATTCAAGAGTCTGTAGTAAAATAACATGAAGCTATTCTTTCCGTTCAATCCATCATAGAGTTCGCACTAGAATAACACCTTTAGACACAAATCAACCAAAACTCTAATGTCACCTAGATATTCCAATGTCACCTCAAGTATCCATGGGTATGATTATACGATATGCATCGCACAATCTTAGATTCATCTATTCAACCAACACAAAGAACTTCAAATAGTGCCCCAAAGTTTCTTCCGGAGAGTCAAGATGAAAACGTGTGCCAACCCCTATGCATAAGTTCACGAGGTCACGGAACTCTCAAGTTGATCACCAAAACATATATCAAGTGGATCACATGATATCCCATTGCCGGAATGGGTCTAGATTGGTTTTCGATGGCTACGGAGGCTTTTGGTGGTGGAACTCCCGATCTATTCTGCTCTTCGATGTTTTTAGGGTATATGTATATATATATATATAGGCGAAAGAAGTCAGTCAGGGGAGCCACGAGGGTGCGGGGCGCGCCCAGGGGGGCAGGCGCGCCTCCCTGCCTCGTGGCCACCTTGAAGCTTCCTTGACTTCAACTCCAAGTCTGCTTGATCATGTTCGTTCCAAAAGTCACGCTCCCGAAGGTTTCATTCCGTTTGGACTCCGTTTGATATTCCTTTTCTGCGAAACAATGAAACAAGGGAAAAACAGAAACTGGCACTGGGTTAATAGGTTAGTCCCAAAAATAATATAAAAGTGCATAATAAAGCCCATAAACATCCAAAACAGATAATACAATAGCATGGAACAATCAAAAATTATAGATACGTGGGAGACGTATCATGGAGCACCTCCAAATTTCAATCAGCAACTAAACATTGTAATTCTTGGTAGAAAAGATCCACTCACGATGCATCCAACATTAACTATACACAATGTATGAGGATGAAAATAGTGCTCTTAGATTCTAGTGCTTATTTGAGAAGGCGATGACTCAACATGAAATTAAATAGATAATCCCTTCATAGAGGGAAGCAGAGATTTGCAACGGTGCCAGATCGCATATTTTAAAACAAAGGTAAATGAAAATTTGGGAAATTCACCCTTCCTGTTTACGTCATTGTCGGTGTTCTGGGAACCAGGGTACCCAGACTTGCATGCCTGCGGCCCACGGCGTGGCTCCTTTGTTGGCCTGGTATGGCCCATCTGCAAGACCACTCGGGCAAGACCCTCGCGAGGCGGACAACATCAAGACCTCCCGATAGAGCAGCCTCCCCAGGAGTGGAGCTTTCTATGCAGGTGCCCAGCCTCAGGAGGCTACCGTGACGCAAACCATGACAACCAAGGCCAGGAGGGCAGCAGCGGGCGCAGAGGAGGCAGTTTCCTCTTTGGTGCTAATGAGGCAAGGACAAGCGTGGGTTCCCAAGGAATCTGGCAAAGGTTTCCATTCCGGTGCAACGAGACCAAAACTACCAACACGGTAGGATGAATGTCATTATCGAGCCCATCACGTCATCACAAGCTGAAGCTTTGCAGGCGAAGAGCACCTTTCCTCAGGATAAGATGTACTCCTTGTCCCCTTTAAAATTGGCCACTTTGGGATCCCTTCCCGCCAAGTTTTGGGGGAAGTGGACCGAGGCCACCACAGTAGAAGGGGTCGACTCATTCCTCACCCTGAACCTCGCGAGGTCGTTCATCCTTTATACCAGTTCATCCTCAGCCCCTCGTGAGGCCAATACATCACAAAGCAGGAGTAGGTCTTACATCGCAAGGTGGCCCAAACTTGGGTAAACTGATGTGTTCATCTTCTTCCTAGCTCACGTGAATCGGGCTAGGCTATGGGGCGACGAGTTGGTAGGATTGAGAAGTTGACTTTTTCACACATGCCCCAGAGTTCGAACCTTCTTGGGTCTGTAGAGCCCCGAATCTGACATTTGGCGCACCAGGTAGGGACATGTCAAAGTTCTTCATCCACCATTCACTTCGCTTCCGTTTGGTCGCTCCCACGGCGACACGTGTCGCATCCGGGATGAGCGTCGGGCCGCTCGTGTCGCCCAGACGGCACCCGCGGACAATGGCAGTCCTCACTGCTCTTCCTCCCACATGGCTAACACCGCCACTAACCCTGCTGCTCGCGAGCAGTAGGATTCCTCATTGCCACCTTCCGTGCGACATGATGGATGCACCGTGACTCCATCGCCCACTGCGGCCACACCATCGTCCTCCCATGCTAGCCGTGGGCCGGCGAACGCACATGCTACGTTGCTCACGGCGACCGAGCTCCTATGTTACCACCCCACCGATAACCTCTACGACGACTGGCTCGCTGCATCGCTGAGCTCGTCAATGCTGCCGGTGATGCTCCTGCAATGTCCTGCTCGCTGCCTCCCTGCCATCCCAGGCAGGCGACGTGGCTCATCGTGCGGCTCCTCCTCCTCCTCCTCCTCCTCCTCCTCCTCCTCCTCCTCCTCAGTGCAACACTGACCCAGAGCCTAGGCGCGACGTGCCCCTTCGCGACCCGCCTAGCCTTGGCCGTGCAGGTGGTGCAGCGGCCGCAGGCCCAGCACCAAGACCTCGCGCCGCCGGATCCTGTAGTGCATGGGCGTCAAGACCGAGAACTCCCCGTGCGCGCTGCTCCTGTGAGCGTGGCGGGCTGCCGCGCTTTTACCCGGGAGTTGTGCCACATCGTCTGAGCCAGGAAGTTCAAGCCAGATCTGCCTCCGCGCTATGATGGCACCCCCAACCCTGCAGAGTTCCTCCAACTCTATGCGCTAAGCATCGAAGCGGCGAGCGGTGATGAGAAGGTTATGTCCAACTAGTTCCCCATGGCCCTCAAGGATGGCGCACACAATTGGCTCTTGAACCTCCCGGAGGGGTGGATCTCCTCTTGGGACGAGCTTTGCGAGCACTTCATCACCAACTTCCAGGGCACTCATGATAATGCTCCCGCAGTGGCTGACCTGCGGCGTGTGAAGCAGCAGCCGGGCGAAACTTTGCACAAATACATCCAGTGCTTTACGAGCGTTCGCCTCAAGATCCCGAAGGTGTCGGGCGAGGCCATCATCTCGATGTTCACTGACGACATCAAGGATGTCAAGATGAAGGAGGAGCTCGCCATCCATGAGGACCTACACTACAAATAAAAGACACATCCGTGACATTTACAGACAAACTATTTTTTTCGTGTCATGCTTATGACACTTCTATGATGATAATTATGAGAAAACCCGGTATCATCCTAGATGTGGTGGGCTCCTACTTCTTTGAAAAAATCATGATAGAAAATGGCCTTTTTGTCCTGGGTGGGCTGGAGATGCAGCTGCATGACATTCTTTGGACCGTCCATGACGGAAAAAATCGTGGTAGAAGCGAGGGCGAGGAAAATATCGGGGAGTTCCCCATTACGGTGGGTGGTCCGGGCTGAGCAATGCATGGAGGTTTCCGCATTTCTCTTGTGTACACACGTATGTGCGACGCGTTGGCTAACTGAACCCGAGTGATCGCATGTTACTGAACCCGAGCGATCGATCCCTTGGCTGTTAACTGAACCCTAGCAACTCATTCGCTGCTGAATTATCCCGAGCGATTCCTTCGCTGCTGCTACTAACTGAACTCAATCGATCGATCACTCATGCTGCTTACTGAAGCCGATCGAGCCCCCGTGCGAGACGTAGCCAGCCGATATTGTGTTGCCTCTCGATGAACAATGACCGTTGCTACAGTGCATGCGTTACATAGAACGAGTTGAGACTTGGTGAGTTGAGACGGTTGGTTGGCTATGGATGAACAGTTCCCGGGGGGGGGGGGGGGGGGTTGGATGAACAGAACCCCGTGGTAGTAAACTGTTGCTGCTGGATGAATAGGACCCCGAGGAGGCCGCCACACCCACGCCGGTTGGGGGTGGATGAACACGACCACATGGAGGCTCTATGAACAGCGTCCGGTGGAGGCTGGATGAACAGTAGTCATCGATGATCAGGATCCCATGGAGGCCAGAGGAGGTCGACGGTGCATGAACAATAGCCCGTGGAGGCTGGAGCGAGGTAGTAGACGGTGGATAAACATGACGCTGTTTCGATAGTAGGCGCTCCATAACAAGTCTCTTTCCTCCATTTTGCGGTACACCACACTCCTCCTGATGAACAGGAACCCGTTTTGACCAAAGGTACTCTAAAACAAGTCATTTTCCTTCATTTTGCAGTACGCCAGACCCTTCCCGATGAACAGGACCCCGTTTGGAGCGGATGCGGTCGAACAGAAGGCCCATTTCCTCTATTCTATGGTACGCCAGACCTCGTTTTGGGTGTTTTGTCCAAGCGGTTGGCTCCTGATGAACACCACGCCATTGCTTCTATCTGCTACCTCTCCATGTGCACGAGCCCTGCCGTACGTAGCCGTGAGTAGGCGTTCGAGACCCTGCCCGTATGTACATACATGGTCGTATGTTTATGCATCTGGTTATACGTACGTGTACACAGTTTAGAAGGGACTTCCTGAACTACTACGTCGGGTGCATGCCGAGTCTTCTTCCGCCGCCAACTCGAGGTTGGCTACTACTACACGTGCCGCTGCTTTCTCGGTCATGGTTCATCGTTGCAGAGAGACCAATCGACCAATATGTATGTACACGTGTAACGCCCTCGATGCGGCTATATCTCCTACGTGTCGAAGCACGACTTAGAGGCATAACCACATTGAAAGCAATGTCACAAGTGAGGTAATCTTCACAACAACCTATGTAAAATAAATAAAGGGGAAAAGTACATAGTTGGCTTACACTCGCCATGTCACACAAATACATAAATAAGTCATTACAATCATCCAATACACTCAGGGTCCGACTACGGTACCAAAATAAAGATCAACCCCAAAATGCGACAAAATCCCCGATCACCCCAACTGGGCACCAGTACTGATCATCTGGGAAAGACACATAGTAACGGCGAGAGTCTTATCGAACTCCCAGTTGAAGTCGGTCATAACATCTAGAACGGTATCATCGGTCCCTACATCTGGTTTAGGAAGGAATTTGTGAGTCATGGGGACTCAGCAATCTCACACCCTCGCGACCAAAGACTATTTAAGCTTATAGGTAAGGTAAAGGTATGCGGTGGAGCTGCAGCAAGCGACTAGCATATATGGTGGCTAACATATTCGCAAAAGATAGCGAGAAGAGAAGGCAAAAGCATGGTCGAGCAACTATGATCAAGAAGTGATCCTAGAACAACCTACGGCAAGCATTACTCCAACACCGTGTTCATTTCCTAGACTCCGCCGAGAAGAGACCATCACGGTTACACACGCGGTTGGTGCATTTTAATTAAGTTAAGTTGCAGGTTTTCTACAACCAGACATTAACAAATTCCCATCTGTGTCACACCCTAGCTAGTCATGCATTAGAGTGTTGCATCATGTTTACTCTTTCATCAGAAACTTGAAATGGGGATCTGTGAAACCCTCAGAATCATTTTTGAAAATGATCCAAATAAAAATTTCTCCAAAAGGGTCCAAGAAAATGCTCATGTTGCTCTCTGAAAATATTGGACAGAGATAAAAATCAAACCAATATTTTTAAGAGCTCATAGGTATTTATTTTGGGCATTTGGAATTAATGCATAAATATTTGCATTGGAGATATATTATTTATATATATATTAATATATGTCCAAATATTATGCCATTTATAAAGGAGCTCTGGAATAATATATCTAGCTCTTGCAAAAATTGGCATAAGGTAAATAAATGATTTAATATATTATTTAAATCAAAACACATGTCAGAAATTAGAAAAAGAAAAATAAATAAAAGGAGGAGCTTACCTGGGCTCCTCCTTGTGCAGCCCAGCCAGCTGGCCGGCCCAGCCAGCAGGCGGCCCAGCCCGCCTCCCTCCTCTGTCGTCTTCGTCCTCGACAGAGGGAGGGGAGTGTGGCCGGCGCGCGCGCGCGCCACCGCGCCACGCCACCTGCTCGCCTGCCTGCCTGCCCTCCCCTCCTCCTCTCGATGCCCCGGACGACGCCACGCCCCTCCCCCTGCTCTCTCTCACTCTCCCTCGGTTCTTCCCTCCTCTCCCTCGCTCTCTCTCTCACGGCCGAACACCACCATCGCCGCCGCTCGCCATAACCACGGCCACCGGGCCTCCCTCGCTCCCCCGACTAGCCCAGAGGGTCCGCCTCGACCCCCTCTTCCCTCTCCACCGACCCACAGCCCTCCGGAAGCCCTGCATCACCGCCCACGTCGCCGTTCCCCTCCTCGGCCACCGGAGATCGTCGCCGTCGAATCGAGAGCTACCGGACGTCCCTGAGCCCGCTAACCATCCCTGCAGCTCCGCGGTGAGCCACTGACCCGATTCCCCCTTGCCCCGTCGTCCCTAGCATCCTGTAGCTGCCGCCCCCTTGAGCTCCGAAGCTCGCCGCCGCCGTGCCTCGTCGCCGCCGTGGCTGGAGCCATTGTAGCTCGAAGCCGAGCACACCATCGTGCTCCACACTTCACCAGGAGGCCGTAGCACGCACCAACACCTCCCCTAACTCCTTGCAACGCCGATTCCGACCGCACCCGAACTCCGGCCGCCGCTCACGAGCTTGCCATCGTCGGTACAGGCCACCCCAGGCACGGCCACCACCACCGTTCGACGCGCGGGAGCAAGGGCTCTCCAACGAGCCCAAGCACGGCCTCGCCCGTGCCCTGTAGCGCGTTTCCGCATCGCGCCGCCGTCTCGGGCCTCGCCGGCGTCATGTCGCCGGTGGGTTTGACCCACCTTGACCACGGCAGGACCCCCCTGTGTCCCTGACAGGTGGGCCCAGCCCTGTAGCTAATTAGGATTAGCACTAACCGAATTAGTTAAACTAACTACCCCCCTGACACTGACCAGTGGGCCCCAACGCCACTAATTCCTAATTAGGATTAATTTAACCCTGTTAAACCCCCCTGTCACTGACGTGTGGACCCCACATGTCAGGTTTGACCCCAGCCAGCCACAGTTGACCACTGATGTCATGCTGACGTCATGCTGGCGCAATATATATATTTCTGGATTTATTTAAATCAGGAAATTCCAGAATATTATTTAAACTTCAAAAATTCATAACTTTTATTCTGTAACTCCAAATTGGACAAATTATATATGAAAAATGATCAGAAAAATCCAATCTATCCATCTGTACTATTTTCATGCATGATCAAACAAGTTAAATTGATGTTTTAAGCAGAATAAGGAAAAGCACTTTAAAAGGCCATGTTTGAGTTTGAAATTTGAATCTTTGATTCAAATTTGTTCAAACCCTTCTGGTTTTAGTTGCATTAGCCCAACACACTCATATTGCCATGTTTCATGCATGCATCATATTGTTGCACATTGTTTGGTGATGGTTGTGTATCGGTGTCCTTTGCGACAGGTTCTGCCTCCGAGGAGTACCGTGATTACCCTAACGAAGAACCGTATCAGTGCATCGAACCATCAGGCAAGCAACCAACCATTTGATCATATCGATACAATCCCATGTTCTCGCTCCTGCTCTCTTTTACTGCATTAAGACAACGCGTTTCAAACTGCTGTGTGCTACGGTAGTTGAACCCATTTCCTCTGCATGACCTGTCATTGCCACAGTAACTAGATGAAACCCACTAGCATGTGTAGGAGTTGAGTGAGCCATATGTATGTGTTGTTCCTACCTTGCTATGCCTGCTATGCTTAGAGTCGTGTCAGGTCTGGTTCATCTGGGTGATGGGCTAGAGTGAAATGATTATGTCGGTAATGAGAGTGGTGTGGTGAACACGATTTGGTAAAGGTATCGATGAGAGGCCATGTAGGAGTACATGGTGGGTTGTTTCATTGAAGCCGACCTTAAGCACTGAGATCTGTATGTGTGATTTAAGATACAGCTACTACCATGCATTGGGCCCTGAAATATGACCCCGCTCGACTTCTTATTCACCCTAGCTCTCTGTCCAGGAGTTGCAAGTAGTTTCTGGTGTTTGTAGCCTACTGGAGGCCGTGGACAGCGCTGACCGTAGGGGTGGGCTGTGATGCGGTAGGTACGTGGCCGGGTGTACCGAATACCCGTTAGGTATCTCGGGAACCCTGTTCACATCGTTCGGGGCCGTATGGGAAACCTCGGCCGGACTCCCTGCGGATGGAACCTGGATAGGCGATAAACCTGGACTAGAGGCTTAAGTGTTTAGGTAGGTCGTGGTCTACACCCACGTCGGCTTTCGCTTGAAGTCTGCCGAGCACATGTCGTGTGCAGACGCTAAGTGGTGGAAACATGTATGAAGAAGTACACCCCTGCAGGGTTAACATGATCTATTCGAATAGCCGCGTCCGCGGTAAAGGACTACTTGGTTGCCTATACAGTTCATAGACAAGTAAATGGAAACTACTAAAAGCCTCAAGATAAGTGTGAGTGCCGAGGATGGCTCTTCCGTAGGAAGACGGAGGTGGATCCTCGGTAGTGTATTGAAGTGGTGAGTAGTGGACTCGTGTGCGCAAAACCATTTCAAGTTGGAGTATCGTAGGATAGTCTAGCCAAGAGTCAAAGCTGGCTTGCTGCAATAACTCCACCAACCCTTCTTGATAATATGCATGTATGTAGGATCTGATGTAAGTCTTGCTGAGTACCTTTGTACTCATGTTGCTATAATTTACATTTTACAGAAGACGCTGCAACCCCTTCTGATGGGTTCTATGTAGACGTTGACATCAACGAGTAGGCTAAAGACCCAGGTGGTGACCCTGAGCTTGTGAAGGACCACGTAGTATAGCTAGGCTTTCCAAGCCTCTTTTATTTTACTAGTTGTCTGTACTCAGACAATGTACTTCCGCTGCTGGTTTGTATGACTGTATGACTTGTATGTTGGGTCGTGAGACCCGTACCTTTGTGTATGTTATGTATGGCTCCCTGAGCCTTAAATAAAGTACTTGTGTCGTAGAGTCATGTTGTGATGCTTCGTTGTATTTGCACATATCGAGCATATTGTGTGTATGATTGAAATGCTTGGTATGTGTGGGATCTGACTATCTAGTTGTTTATCTTTAGTAGCCTCTCTTACCGGGAAATGTCTCCTAGTGTTACCGCTGAGCCATGGTAGCTTGCTACTGCTCTGGAACACTTAGGCTGGCCGGCATGTGTCCTTCTTCGTTCCTGTGTCTGTCCCTTCGGGGAAATGTCACGCTTTGAGTACCGGAGTCCTGTTAGCCCGCTACAGCCCGGTTTACCGGAGTCCTGCTAGCCCAGTGCTACAGCCCGGACCCACTTGCTGATGACCGACACGTTCGAAGCTGGGTCATGGATGCCTGTCCCTGTAAGTCTGTGCCACTTTGGGTTTACGACTAGTCATGTCAGCCCGGGCTCCTTATCATATGGATGCTAGCGACACTATCATATACGTGAGCCAAAAGGCGCAAACGGTCCCGGGCAAAGGTAAGGCGACACCCGTGGGGATACCGTGCGTGAGGCCGCAAAGTGATATGAGGTGTTACCGGCTAGATCGATGTGACATCGAGTCGGGGTCCTGACAGCGTTGGCATCAGAGCCGGACTGCCTGTAGGTTCTCCAAGCCAAACTGGTCGATGTTGAGTCTAGAAATTCTTTAGTTATATGTAGGGGAATTGTTTGTGGGTTGGAACGTAAGGCTCTTTTTACTCCTTTATCTTATGACATTCTGATCTGAGTCAGTCCATTCTTCCACCGGGGGTTAAGGAATTAGGATCTATACTCTCTATCAGGATCACGTGTTACTAATCAGTAGTACCTTATAGTATGATGGATACAAGCCTAGTTCAGTTCTTCTACCATATTATGTTGCTAGGATGGTCTCAGAACTTTGACATGATGATGTTGAGTGTGTATGTAATCCTTTGTCAAATGTCTCAAATCCTTCTTGAGCATTTACAGCTGTTATGCTGCCGAAATTTTGCTAGAAATTCTAATGCCTTTGCATTATGATTGTGCTTTCAGATGGCCACTCGCGACCCCAATCAAGTGGTTCGCCTGACTCGATGCCTAGATGTACCCGGCCATACTGCCAAGTTGGTCAGGGTAATGACTGAGGCTGGATACCGCTGGTATCCTGAGTACACGGTCGAAGAGCAATTTCGGGACTTTAATCAAAGCCAGTATCTATGCACTGTCAGGATATTTCCATCTTATCCTGGATCCACCGAGCCCCTTCACTGCTCCTATGGACTCGGGGTTACTATTGAGATGGCTGTGCAGGACGCCGCCTACTCTATGATGACCATTATGCGAGTCAGATCTGGTCTATTTCGGGACTCTGATTTCCGGTATATGCCAGGATCACTTCCGGGAGCACAAGGGTATCTCCAGGCTATCTATGCTGACCCCACTCAGGAGGATTCACGGACTCGCACCACTGCTGAGATGCTCGAGGATAAGGACCGTGAAAATCGGGCCTTGAGGTTAGAGCTCTTCAATACCCGTGCTGACCACTGGGCCACTTTGACTCGGTTCGCCCCGGCGGTGCAAGCTGGATTTCAGATATGCGCGATCTCTATCCTGTGAGATCTGCCTTGCCAGACGTGATGGGTTGGCGTGATGTAGGAGGCATCACCCCACCTCGCGGTCCCCGCAGGCCACCGTCTGTTGGTCCAAGACCTCATCCTAGCCCCTATGGTCCACAAGCTCCGCGAGATCGTCTGTTTCCGGATGATCATGTTGAGCTTCCAGGCTATGGAGGTGACTTCTACGAGGACTACTACGGATCGGTCTGAGTTAGTGGTTGTATCACTAGTTCGCACTAGCTGTGTCATCTATCGTCCCGCGTGACTCGTGGGATATGACCTAGTTTGTACTTTTTCCGGAGGTGTAGAAAAATAATGTATAGGAGCTTGGAATGCCTCCGATGAGATGTAATCCTCCTTTCACCGTAATAGTACTTTGTTTGGTCTTGTACTAAACCCTGTATGGTGTGTATGACGATGGAATAAAGAAGCAGTTTCTGTATCTACCATGTCATACGGATGATCATCTTGCATTTCGAGTTATTCCTTACATTTTATATCCTATGTCGGAATTTTATCATCCTGACTAAATCATTGTCTTGTTTACCTAGGATGGTCAACACGCGCACTAACCCTGCTCCTCAAGAGCAGGCCGAAGGCAGTGAAGTCAGGGATGCAAATCTGCCTCATCCTCCTTCCCTAGCCGAGGTTATGATGGAAGCTGAGAGAAACAAGCGGGAGACCAACCGTTTGTTGGAGCGTATTGAACAGAACACGGCACACCATCAGAGGACTAACGTGGTGTCACTCAGTGATTTTATCAAATTACATCCACCCACGTTCCACCACTCCGTCGAGCCTCTCGACGCTGATGACTGGCTTCGCAGTATCGCTCACAAACTGCGTTCCGCGCTGGTAGCGGAGGCTGACAAGGTCACCTTTGCTGCATATCATCTTGAAGGCCCCGCCAGTCTATGGTGGGAGAATTATGGAGCTATGCGCCCAGCGGGCCATGTCACTACTTGGGCTGAATTCAGCGAGGCTTTCCGTGAACATCACATTCCGGAGGGTCTCATGGACCGTAAACGTGAGGAATTTTGCAATTTCACCCAAGGCCGACTCTCTGTGGATGTTTACAGCAGGGAGTTTGGTAACCTCGCACGATATGCAACCGAGGAAGTTTCTACTGACGCCAAGAAACAGGCAAGGTTCCGTAAGGGCCTTAGTCCTGAGCTTCGTCGTGACCTCCGTCTGCATGAGTGCACATCTTTTCAGAAACTTGTCAACAAAGCCATCAGTGCTGAAACTGGTCAGACTGACTATGACGCAACACGCAAGCATGGCCGTGACATGGGTTCCTCATCCGGTGCTGGTCCTCAGAAGCGCCGCGTGTGGGTGCCCAACACCGCCCTGCCACCCAGGTTCACACCGAGGCCATCTTTTCAGGCGCCTCGCCCTGTTCAACAGTCTGCTCCAGCCAAGCCCTATGGGGGTCCAACCAACAATGCTCCTCCACGTACCAGTTCCGTGACTTGTTTCAAGTGTGGGGAATCTGGCCACTATATGCGTGAGTGTCCCCAGACCAACCCCAATCAATCTGCTAAAGCTGTTGGCCGTGGCAAGCCGACAGGAAAAGTTTTCCACGCCAAGCCGGTCACCGCTTCACGTGGCCATGTCAACTGTATCTCTGCCGAAGAAGCTCAAGAGGATCCCAACGTCGTTCTCGGTACGCTTCTTGTTAATTGCCACCCGGCATCTGTTCTTTTCGATACAGGAGCCTCTCATTCTTTTATATCCGAAAATTATGCTCGTTTGCATAACGTTGCATTCTGTGACATGCCATCCACTATGGAAATTTCTACTCCTGGTTCTAGATGGCAGACCTCTAGGGTAAGTTATGGAAATGAAATCCAAGTCGACAGACTTGTTTTCCTTGCATCTTTGATAGCCCTTAAATCTTCAGATATTAATATCATTCTGGGTATGGACTGGATGTCAGCTCATCAAGCCAAAATTGATTGCTTCTCTAGGACTGTTCAACTCACCCATCCTTCGGGGAAGATAGTCAATGTCTTGACCCGATTAGCCAAGCGACAATTATATTCTCTTAACGCTAGCCCTTTGCCAGACCTTGAGGACATTCCGATAGTCCGTGACTTCCCGGATGTCTTTCCAGAGGAATTGCCAGGTGTTCCACCTGACAGGGATGTTGAGTTCGTAATAGACCTCATTCCAGGAACCGTTCCGATTGCTAGAAGACCCTATAAGATGGCACCCCTAGAACTAGCCGAGCTTAAGAAACAACTCGATGAGTCCTTGAAAAAGGGTTTCATCCGACCTAGCTCTTCTCCGTGGGCTTGCCCCGTCCTATTCGTCAAGAAGAAGGATGGTACGGACTGGATGGTTGTAGATTACCGACCTATAAATTTGGTCACGATCAAGAACAAATATCCACTTCCAAGGATCAACGACCTGTACGATCAGCTCGCTGGATCCTCAGTCTTCTCCAAGATGGATTTGAGGTTGGGCTACCATCAAATCAAAATCAGAAATGGGGACATTCCTAAAACGGCCTTTGTTACTCGTTATGGCCAATACGAGTACACCGTCATGTCCTTCGGTTTAACCAACGCTCCAGCCACCTTTTCTCAGTTAATGAACTCAATCTTCATGGAGTATCTGGATAAATTCGTCGTAGTTTATCTCGATGATATACTCATCTACTCCAAGAACGAGGAAGAACATGTCGAACATCTAAGGCTAGTGTTGAAGAAACTTCGAGAGCATCGCCTTTATGCCAATTTTTCTAAATGTGAATTCTGGTTGTCAGAAGTGACCTATCTGGGTCATGTAATATCTGGTAAAGGTATTGCTGTTAACCCTGAGCGAGTTCAAGCCGTCCTTAATTGGACTCCACCTGAATCGGTCAAGCAAGTTCGGAGTTTTCTGGGCTTAGCGAGCTATTGTCGTCGCTTCGTCGAGAACTTCTCCAAAGTTGCTAAACCTCTAACCGAACTCCTCAAGAAAGATAAGAAGTTTGAATGGACTCCACAATGTGAGCACAGCTTTCAGGAACTGAAAAGACGCCTGACTTCTGCTCCCGTACTGGTACCGCCAGACTTTTCCAAGGACTTTGTTATCTACTGCGACGCCTCGCGACAAGGACTAGGTTGCATTCTCATGCAAGATCGACACGTAATTGCCTACGCTTCACGGCAATTGCACCCACATGAGGAGAATTATCCTACTCATGATCTAGAGCTTGCAGCCGTAGTCTATGCACTTAAGACCTGGCGACATTACCTCCTCGGTAATCGTTGCGAAATATTCACTGATCACCAAAGTCTGAAGTACATTTTCACCCAACCGGATTTAAATCTCAGGCAAAGACGTTGGGTTGAGTTGATCACAGACTTCGACTTAGGAATAACCTACACCCCAGGGAAAGCCAACGTCATGGCTGATGCGCTAAGTCGTAAATCTTATTGTAACAACCTGATGTTACAACAAAGTCAACCGCTTCTCCATGAGGAATTTCGGAAGCTTAACCTTCACATTGTTCCTCAAGGTTTTCTTTCCACCTTGGTGGCAAAACCTAC